>NW_026287935.1:303394-606788 GCF_023373465.1 Oncorhynchus keta | reverse complement strand
CTGTAGTGTCTTTGGGCAGATATATTACTGACTTGGTTGTAGTGTCTTTGAGCAGATATGTTATGACTGGGTATAGTGTCTTTGGGCAGATATGTTACTGACTCTGTGAAGTGTCTTTGGGCAGATATGTTACTGACTGGGTAGTGTCTTTGGGCAGATATTTACTGACTCTGTAGTGTCTTTGGGCAGATATGTTACTGACTGGGTGAAGTGTCTTTGGGCAGATATGTTACTGACTCTGGGTAGTGTCTTTGGGCAGATATGTTACTGACTCTGTAGTGTCTTTGGGCAGATATGTTACTGACCGGGTGAAGTGTCTTTGGGCAGATATGTTACTGACTCTGTAGTGTCTTTGGGCAGATATGTTACTGACTGGGTGTAGTGTCTTTGGGCAGATATTTTGTACTGACTGGGATATATTTACTGACTCTGTAGTGTCTTTGGGCAGATATGTTACTGACTCTGTAGTGTCTTTGGGCAGATATGTTACTGACTGGGTGAAGTGTCTTTGGGCAGATATGTTACTTGGGTGTAGTGTCTTTGGGCAGATATGTTTACTGACTGGTGAAGTGTCTTTGGGCAGATATGTTACTGACTCTGTAGTGTCTTTGGGCAGATATGTTACTGACTGGGTGAAGTGTCTTTGGGCAGATATGTTACTGACTGGTGTAGTGTCTTTGGGCAGATATGTTACTGACTCTGTAGTGTCTTTGGGCAGATATGTTACTGACTGGGTGTAGTGTCTTTGGGCAGATATGTTACTGACTCTGTGTAGTGTCTTTGGGCAGATATGTTACTGACTGGGTGAGTGTCTTTGGGCAGATATGTTACTGACTGGGTGAAGTGTCTTTGGGCAGATATGTTACTGACTGGGTGAAGTGTCTTTGGGCAGATATGTTTACTGACTCTGTAGTGTCTTTGGGCAGATATGTTACTGACTGGGTGTAGTGTCTTTAGGCAGATATGTTTACTGACTGGGTGTAGTGTCTTTGGGCAGATATGTTACTGACTGGGTGAAGTGTCTTTGGGCAGATATGTTACTGACTCTGTAGTGTCTTTGGGCAGATATGTTACTGACTGGGTGAAGTGTCTTTGGGCAGATATGTTACTGACTGGGTGTAGTGTCTTTGGGCAGATATGTTACTGACTCTGTAGTGTCTTTGGGCAGATATGTTACTGACTGGGTGAAGTGTCTTTGGGCAGATATGTTACTGACTGGGTGTAGTGTCTTTGGGCAGATATGTTACTGACTGGGTGAGTGTCTTTGGGCAGATATGTTACTGACTCTGTAGTGTCTTTGGGCAGATATGTTACTGACTCTGTAGTGTCTTTGGGCAGATATGTTACTGACTCTGTAGTGTCTTTGGGCAGATATGTTACTGACTGGGTGTAGTGTCTTTGGGCAGATATGTTACTGACTGGGTGTAGTGTCTTTGGGCAGATATGTTACTGACTGGGTGAAGTGTCTTTGGGCAGATATGTTACTGACTGGGTGAAGTGTCTTTGGGCAGATATGTTACTGACTGGGTGTAGTGTCTTTGGGCAGATATGTTACTGACTCTGGTGAAGTGTCTTTGGGCAGATATGTTACTGACTGGGTGTAGTGTCTTTGGGCAGATATGTTACTGACTGGGTGAAGTGTCTTTGGGCAGATATGTTACTGACTCTGTAGTGTCTTTGGGCAGATATGTTACTGACTGGGTGTAGTGTCTTTGGGCAGATATGTTACTGACTGGGTGTAGTGTCTTTGGGCAGATATGTTACTGACTGGGTGTAGTGTCTTTGGGCAGATATGTTACTGACTGTAGTGTCTTTGGGCAGATATGTTACTGACTCTGTAAGTGTCTTTGGGCAGATATGTTACTGACTGGGTGAAGTGTCTTTGGGCAGATATGTTACTGACTCTGTAGTGTCTTTGGGCAGATATGTTACTGACTGGGTGTAGTGTCTTTGGGCAGATATGTTACTGACTGGGTGTAGTGTCTTTGGGCAGATATGTTACTGACTGGGTGTAGTGTCTTTGGGCAGATATGTTACTGACTGGGTGTAGTGTCTTTGGGCAGATATGTTACTGACTGGGTGTAGTGTCTTTGGGCAGATATGTTACTGACTCTGTAGTGTCTTTGGGCAGATATGTTACTGACTGGGTGAAGTGTCTTTGGGCAGATATGTTACTGACTGGGTGTAGTGTCTTTGGGCAGATATGTTACTGACCTGGGTGAAGTGTCTTTGGGCAGATATGTTACTGACTCTGTAGTGTCTTTGGGCAGATATGTTACTGACTGGGTGAAGTGTCTTTGGGCAGATATGTTACTGACTGGTGTAGTGTCTTTGGGCAGATATGTTACTGACTCTGTAGTGTCTTTGGGCAGATATGTTACTGACTGGGTGTAGTGTCTTTGGGCAGATATGTTACTGACTGGGTGTAGTGTCTTTGGGCAGATATGTTACTGACTCTGTAGTGTCTTTGGGCAGATATGTTACTGACTGGGTGTAGTGTCTTTGGGCAGATATGTTACTGACTGGGTGTAGTGTCTTTGGGCAGATATGTTACTGACTCTGTAGTGTCTTTGGGCAGATATGTTACTGACTGGGTGTAGTGTCTTTGGGCAGATATGTTACTGACTGGGTGTAGTGTCTTTGGGCAGATATGTTACTGACTGGGTGTAGTGTCTTTGGGCAGATATGTTACTGACTGGGTGTAGTGTCTTTGGGCAGATATGTTACTGACTGGGTGTAGTGTCTTTGGGCAGATATGTTACTGACTGGTGTAGTGTCTTTGGGCAGATATGTTACTGACTCTGTAGTGTCTTTGGGCAGATATGTTACTGACTGGGTGAAGTGTCTTTGGGCAGATATGTTACTGACTGGGTGTAGTGTCTTTGGGCAGATATGTTACTGACTGGGTAGTGTCTTTGGGCAGATATGTTACTGACTCTGTAGTGTCTTTGGGCAGATATGTTACTGACTCTGTAGTGTCTTTGGGCAGATATGTTACTGACTGGGTGAAGTGTCTTTGGGCAGATATGTTACTGACTCTGTAGTGTCTTTGGGCAGATATGTTACTGACTGGGTGTAGTGTCTTTGGGCAGATATGTTACTGACTGGGTGAAGTGTCTTTGGGCAGATATGTTACTGACTCTGTAGTGTCTTTGGGCAGATATGTTACTGACTGGGTGTAGTGTCTTTGGGCAGATATGTTACTGACTGGGTGTAGTGTCTTTGGGCAGATATGTTACTGACTCTGTAGTGTCTTTGGGCAGATATGTTACTGACTGGGTGTGTCTTTGGGCAGATATGTTACTGACTGGGTGTAGTGTCTTTGGGCAGATATGTTACTGACCGGGTGAAGTGTCTTTGGGCAGATATGTTACTGACTCTGTAGTGTCTTTGGGCAGATATGTTACTGACTGGGTGAAGTGTCTTTGGGCAGATATGTTACTGACATGGTGTAGTGTCTTTGGGCAGATATGTTACTGACTCTGTAGTGTCTTTGGGCAGATATGTTACTGACTGGGTGTAGTGTCTTTGGGCAGATATGTTACTGACTGGGTGTAGTGTCTTTGGGCAGATATGTTACTGACTCTGTAGTGTCTTTGGGCAGATATGTTACTGACTGGGTGTAGTGTCTTTGGGCAGATATGTTACTGACCGGGTGAAGTGTCTTTGGGCAGATATGTTACTGACTCTGTAGTGTCTTTGGGCAGATATGTTACTGACTGGGTGTAGTGTCTTTGGGCAGATATGTTACTGACTGGGTGTAGTGTCTTTGGGCAGATATGTTACTGACTGGGTGTAGTGTCTTTGGGCAGATATGTTACTGACTGGGTGTAGTGTCTTTGGGCAGATATGTTACTGACTCTGTAGTGTCTTTGGGCAGATATGTTACTGACTCTGTAGTGTCTTTGGGCAGATATGTTACTGACTGGGTGTAGTGTCTTTGGGCAGATATGTTACTGACTCTGAAGTGTCTTTGGGCAGATATGTTACTGACTGGGTGTAGTGTCTTTGGGCAGATATGTTACTGACTCTGTAGTGTCTTTGGGCAGATATGTTACTGACTGGGTGTAGTGTCTTTGGGCAGATATGTTACTGACTGGGTGTAGTGTCTTTGGGCAGATATGTTACTGACTCTGTAGTGTCTTTGGGCAGATATGTTACTGACTGGGTGTAGTGTCTTTGGGCAGATATGTTACTGACTGGGTGTAGTGTCTTTGGGCAGATATGTTACTGACTCTGTAGTGTCTTTGGGCAGATATGTTACTGACTGGGTGAAGTGTCTTTGGGCAGATATGTTACTGACTGGGTGTAGTGTCTTTGGGCAGATATGTTACTGACTGGGTGAAGTGTCTTTGGGCAGATATGTTACTGACTCTGTAGTGTCTTTGGGCAGATATGTTACTGACTGGGTGAAGTGTCTTTGGGCAGATATGTTACTGACATGGTGTAGTGTCTTTGGGCAGATATGTTACTGACTCTGTAGTGTCTTTGGGCAGATATGTTACTGACTGGGTGTAGTGTCTTTGGGCAGATATGTTACTGACTGGGTGAAGTGTCTTTGGGCAGATATGTTACTGACTCTGTAGTGTCTTTGGGCAGATATGTTACTGACTGGGTGTAGTGTCTTTGGGCAGATATGTTACTGACTGGGTGTAGTGTCTTTGGGCAGATATGTTACTGACTCTGTAGTGTCTTTTTGTATGTTACTGACTGGGTGTAGTGTCTTTGGGCAGATATGTTACTGACTGGGTGTACTGACTGGGTGTAGTGTCTTTTGGGCAGATATGTTACTGACTGGGTGTAGTGTCTTTGGGCAGATATGTTACTGACTCTGTAGTGTCTTTGGGTTACTGACTCTGAAGTGTCTTTGGGCAGATATGTTACTGACTCTGTAGTGTCTTTGGGCAGATATGTTACTGACTGGGTGTAGTGTCTTTGGGCAGATATGTTACTGACTGGGTGAAGTGTAGTGTCTTTGGGCAGATATGTTACTGACTGGGTGTAGTGTCTTTGGGCAGATATGTTACTGACTGGGTGAAGTGTCTTTGGGCAGATATGTTACTGACTCTGTAGTGTCTTTGGGCAGATATGTTACTGACTCTGTAGTGTCTTTGGGCAGATATGTTACTGACTGGGTGTAGTGTCTTTGGGCAGATATGTTACTGACTCTGGTGAGTGTCTTTGGGCAGATATGTTACTGACTGGGTGTAGTGTCTTTGGGCAGATATGTTACTGACTGGGTGTAGTGTCTTTGGGCAGATATGTTACTGACTCTGTAGTGTCTTTGGGCAGATATGTTACTGACTGGGTGAGTGTCTTTGGGCAGATATGTTACTGACTGGGTGTAGTGTCTTTGGGCAGATATGTTACTGACCGGGTGAAGTGTCTTTGGGCAGATATGTTACTGACTCTGTAGTGTCTTTGGGCAGATATGTTACTGACTCTGTAGTGTCTTTTGGGCAGATATGTTACTGACTGGGTGTAGTGTCTTTGGGCAGATATGTTACTGACTCTGTAGTGTCTTTGGGCAGATATGTTACTGACTGGGTGTAGTGTCTTTGGGCAGATATGTTACTGACTCTGAGTGTCTGGGTATGTTACTGACTGTAGTGTCTTTGGGCAGATATGTTACTGACTGGGTGTAGTGTCTTTGGGCAGATATGTTACTGACTCTGTAGTGTCTTTGGGCAGATATGTTACTGACTGGGATGTTAGTGTCTTTGGGCAGATATGTTACTGACTGGGTGTAGTGTCTTTGGGCAGATATGTTACTGACTCTGTAGTGTCTTTGGGCAGATATGTTACTGACTCTGTAGTGTCTTTGGGCAGATATGTTACTGACTGGGTGTAGTGTCTTTGGGCAGATATGTTACTGACATGGTGAAGTGTCTTTGGGCAGATATGTTACTGACTCTGTAGTGTCTTTGGGCAGATATGTTACTGACTGGGTGTAGTGTCTTTGGGCAGATATGTTACTGACTGGGTGTAGTGTCTTTGGGCAGATATGTTACTGACTCTGTAGTGTCTTTGGGCAGATATGTTACTGACTGGGTGTAGTGTCTTTGGGCAGATATGTTACTGACTGGGTGTAGTGTCTTTGGGCAGATATGTTACTGACTCTGTAGTGTCTTTGGGCAGATATGTTACTGACTCTGTGAGTGTCTTTGGGCAGATATGTTACTGACTGGGTGAAGTGTCTTTGGGCAGATATGTTACTGACTGGTGTAGTGTCTTTGGGCAGATATGTTACTGACTCTGTAGTGTCTTTGGGCAGATATGTTACTGACTTTGGATGTTTACTGACTGGGTAGTGTCTTTGGGCAGATATGTTACTGACTCTGTAGTGTCTTTGGGCAGATATGTTACTGACTGGGTGTAGTGTCTTTGGGCAGATATGTTACTGACCGGGTGAAGTGTCTGGCAGATATGTTACTGACTCTGTAGTGTCTTTGGGCAGATATGTTACTGACTGGGTGTAGTGTCTTTGGGCAGATATGTTACTGACTGGGTGAAGTGTCTTTGGGCAGATATGTTACTGACTGTCTTTGGGCAGATATGTTACTGACTGGGTGTAGTGTCTTTGGGCAGATATGTGTGTCTTTGGGCAGATATGTTACTGACTGTGTAGTGTCTTTGGGCAGATATGTTACTGACTGGGTGTAGTGTCTTTGGGCAGATATGTTACTGACTGGGTGTAGTGTCTTTGGGCAGATATGTTACTGACTGGGTGTAGTGTCTTTGGGCAGATATGTTACTGACTGGGTGTAGTGTCTTTGGGCAGATATGTTACTGACTGGGTGTAGTGTCTTTGGGCAGATATGTTACTGACTGGGTGTAGTGTCTTTGGGCAGATATGTTACTGACTGGGTGTAGTGTCTTTGGGCAGATATGTTACTGACTTTGGGCAGATATACATTACTGACTGGGTGTAGTGTCTTTGGGCAGATATGTTACTGACTCTGTAGTGTCTTTGGGCAGATATGTTACTGACTGGGTGAAGTGTCTTTGGGCAGATATGTTACTGACTCTGTAGTGTCTTTGGGCAGATATGTTACTGACTGGGTGTAGTGTCTTTGGGCAGATATGTTACTGACTGGGTGAAGTGTCTTTGGGCAGATATGTTACTGACTCTGTAGTGTCTTTGGGCAGATATGTTACTGACTGGGTGAAGTGTCTTTGGGCAGATATGTTACTGACTGGGTGTAGTGTCTTTGGGCAGATATGTTACTGACTCTGTAGTGTCTTTGGGCAGATATGTTACTGACTGGGTGAAGTCGAATCAGTTGTGTTTTCTTGATATTACTGTCCAGTCAATCAGACATTACAGTGCTGAAGTTTAAGACTGTTGAAACTGTTCAGATGACATCGTAAATACTAGGTTCTCAGAGAAATACGATCACAATCATGCTAAACATCACAGACCACATGAGTAACCCTGGACAGAGGTCATGTAGCCATATAAGATCACTAACCTGTCCACTGAGGTTCTCTGGGCTGCAGTTCTATTATAGTTATCCCTCTGTTCTTGTTGCTGTTAGTGTCTCTGTTTTCTGCCTCTGTTCACAGTCCAGGTCCTGTAGACGCTCAGCAGAACAGAGTCAGGGTTCTGTATCAACAGATCTTCCTCCAGAGCTAGGTGAAGGTATCAGTCACCAGGGTTCTGTATCAACAGATCTTCCTCCAGAGCTAGGTGAAGGTATCAGTCCAGGGTTCTGTATCAACAGATCTTCCTCCAGAGCTAGGTGAAGGTATCAGTCACCATGGTTCTGTATCAACAGATCTTCCTCCAGAGCTAGGTGAAGGTATCAGTCCAGGGTTCTGTATCAACAGATCTTCCTCCAAAGCTAGGTGAAGGTATCAGTCACCAGGGTTCTGTATCAACAGATCTTCCTCCAAAGCTAGGTGAAGGTATCAGTCACCAGGGTTCTGTATCAACAGATCTTCCTCCAGAGCTAGGTGAAAGTATCAGTCACCAGGGTTCTGGATCAACAGTCTTCCTCCAGAGCTAGGTGAAGGTATCAGTCACCAGGGTTCTGTATCAATAGATCTTCCTCCAGAGCTAGGTGAAGGTATCAGACCAGGGTTCTGTATCAACAGTCTTCCTCCAGAGCTAGGTGAAGATATCAGTCACCAGGGTTCTGTATCAACAGTCTTCCTCCAGAGCTAGGTGAAGGTATCAGTCACCAGGGTTCTGTATCAATAGATCTTCCTCCAGAGCTAGGTGAAGGTATCAGACCAGGGTTCTGTATCAACAGTCTTCCTCCAGAGCTAGGTGAAGATATCAGTCACCAGGGTTCTGTATCAACAGTCTTCCTCCAGAGCTAGGTGAAGGTATCAGTCACCAGGGTTCTGTATCAACAGTCTTCCTCCAGAGCTAGGTGAAGGTATCAGTCCAGGGTTCTGTATCAACAGTCTTCCTCCAGAGCTAGGTGAAGGTATCAGTCACCAGGGTTCTGTATCAACAGATCTTCCTCCAGAGCTAGGTGAAGGTATCAGTCCAGGGTTCTGTATCAACAGATCTTCCTCCAGAGCTAGGTGAAGGTATCAGTCCAGGGTTCTGTATCAACAGATCTTCCTCCAGAGCTAACTCTCTCTCCAGTGATGGTGCTTTTCAGAGGAGCTGATCTGTTCTGTGCTGTTCTGTTATGCACATCTCTGTAGTTTGTTAGATCAGTTATTAGAGACAAACTGGTTCTGTTGTGCTCCTCTCTGTAGTCTGTTTGATCAGGTCTAACTGAGGAACTGCTACTGAGATGAGGAAACACACAGCCTGTAGCCAGCAGCACTCATGCAAATTAGAGAACAAGGAGAGAGAGAGAGAGAGAGAGAGAGAGAGAGAGAGAGAGAGAGTAGGCAGTGTGAGAGCGAGAGAGAGAAGCAGAAAAAGAGAGAGCGGAAGGGTGGGGGGATAGTATGATAGCACTGTTAGACAAAGAGTTTCAGAGCAGAAGTTGACAATATGCTGAGAATCAGGAGAGGAGAAACAGTCTAGTAGCGTGAAACATAGATAGACAGGTAGAGTATGAAAGGCAGACGAGATTTTAAAAGACAGAGAAAGATTGCAAAAGTGAAAATGTCAACAACAACCCTGACAAAATGAGGAAGTGCAGAGTAGAGTAAAGTGACAGGCTCTGAGGTATGTTTACCTTTAACTGTGTAGCTACATCCCCCCCAGCCATCTCAGCCAACCTCGGCTTACCTTTAACTGTGTAGCTACATCCCCCCAGCCATCTCAGCCAACCTCGGCTTACTTTTAACTGTGTAGCTACATCCCCCTCCCATCCATTTCAGCCAACCTCGTCTTACCTTTAACTGTAGCCAACTCATTCTACAGTATCTACCTCTACCTCATTCTACAGTATCTACCTCTACCTCATTCTACAGTATCTACCTTTATATAACTATATCTCTACCTCATTCTACAGTATCTACCTTTATATAACTATATCTCTACCTCATTCTACAGTATCTACCTCTACCTCATTCTACAGTATCTACCTCTACCTCATTCTACAGTATCTATCTTTATATAACTATATCTCTACCTCATTCTACAGTATCTACCTCTACCTCATTTTACAGTATCTACTTTTATATAACTATATCTCTACCTCATTCTACAGTATCTACCTCTACCTCATTCTACAGTATCTACCTCTACCTCATTCTACAGTAGGTACCTCTACATAACTCTACCTCATTCTACAGTATCTACCTCTATATTTCTCTATCTCATTCTACAGTATCTACTTCTATATAACTCTACCTCATTCTACAGTATCTGCCTCTATATAACTCTACCTCATTCTACAGTATCTACTTCTATATAACTCTACCTCTACCTCATTCTACAGCATCTGCCTCTAACTCATTCTACAGTATCAACTTCTATATAACTCTATCTCTACCTCATTCTACAGTAGGTACCTCTATAAAACTCTCTCTACCTCATTCTGCAGTATCTACCTCTATATAACTCTACCTCATTCTACAGTATCTACCTCTATATAACTCTACCTCCAACTCATTCTACAGTATCTACATCTATATAACTCTACCTAATTCTACAGTATCTACCTCTATGTAACTCTACCTCTAACTCATTCTACAGTATCTACCTCTAACTCATTCTACAGTATCTACTTCTATATAACTCTACCTCTACCTCATTCTACAGTATCTACCCTCATATAACTCTACAATGACTCAGTACCTGTCCTGTTCCAGCCTGCTCTACCTCCATAACACATTCTCCTCTCACTCTCCCTCTCCCTTTCTCGCCCTCTCCCTCTCTACCTCCTCCCTCTCCCTCTCTACCTCCTTCCTCTCTCTCACACACCCTCTATCCCTCTCTCGCCCTCTCTTGCACTCTCCCTCTCTATCTCTCCTTCCTCCCTCCCCTCTCCATCTCTCCCTCCTTCCTCACTCCCTCTCCATCTCTCCCTCCTCCCTCCCTCCCTCCTCCCTCCCTCCCTCCCCTCCCTCCTCCCTCCTCCCTCCTCCCTCCCTCCCTCCTCCCCTCTCTCCATCTCTCCCTCCCTCTCCATCTCTCCCTCCTCCCTCCCTCCCTCCTCCCTCTCCCCTCTCCCTCTCCCTCTCTTGGGGAGGATGTTCTCGTGGTAATAGATGGAGCAGAATAGTGGAATGGTATCAAATACATCAAACACATGGTGTGAGCCGTCCTCCCTTTAGCAGCATCCTGTGGTGTGTCGTCAAGGCTATGAGGAATACCTCTCTGCTCCATAATGTTATGCCATTCCAGACAAAAAGAACAATAGCTCAAAATGTAAGTTATTAAGCTTGAAGTGACACGCACACACCGTGTACCACGTTGTCCCAACGCGTGTAAACCTCCATCTGCCTGGCCGGCTGATGTGTGACTTTGTGGGCAGGAGGCAGTCTGTGTCTGTCTGTCTGTCTGTGTGTGTGTGTGTGTGTGTGTGTGTGTGTGTGTGTGTGTGTGTGTGTGTGTGTGTGTGTGTGTGTGTGTGTGTGTGTGTGTGTGTGTGTGTGTGTGTGTGTGTGTGTGTGTGTGTGTGTGTGTGTGTGTGTGTGTGTGTGTGTGTGACTGAGTGGGCAGAGCAATCTGCTTTCCTCTCTCTCTGATAAACAACAGTTCTCTCTGAAACATCACTATTCCTTTTCACATTGCAGGGGATATGACGGGAGGACACTGCAGAAACAGGGAATATGACGGGAGGACACCGCAGAAACAGGGAATATGACGGGAGGACACTGCAGAAACAGGGAATATGACGGGAGGACACCGCAGAAACAGGGAATATGACGGGAGGACACTGCAGAAACAGGGAATATGACGGGAGGACACCGCAGAAACAGGGAATATGACGGGAGGACACTGCAGAAACAGGGAATATGACGGGAGGACACCGCAGAAACAGGGAATATGACGGGAGGACACTGCAGAAACAGGGAATATGACGGGAGGACACTGCAGAAACAGGGAATATGACGGGAGGACACTGCAGAAACAGGGAATATGACGGAGGACACTGCAGAAACAGGGAATGTGACGGGAGGACACTGCAGAAACAGGGAATATGACGGGAGGACACTGCAGAAACAGGGAATATGACGGGAGGACACTGCAGAAACAGGGAATATGACGGGAGGACACTGCAGAAACAGGGAATGTGACGGGAGGACACTGCAGAAACAGGGAATATGACGGGAGGACACCGCAGAAACAGGGAATATGACGGGAGGACACCGCAGAAACAGGGAATATGACGGGAGGACACCGCAGAAACAGGGAATATGACGGGAGGACACCGCAGAAACAGGGAATATGACGGGAGGACACCGCAGAAACAGGGAATATGACGGGAGGACACCGCAGAAACAGGGAATATGACGGGAGGACACCGCAGAAACAGGGAATATGACGGGAGGACACCGCAGAAACAGGGAATATGACGGGAGGACACTGCAGAAACAGGGAATATGACGGGAGGACACTGCAGAAACAGGGAATGTGACGGGAGGACACCGCAGAAACAGGGAATATGACGGGAGGACACCGCAGAAACAGGGAATATGACGGAGGACACCGCAGAAACAGGGAATATGACGGGAGGACACCGCAGAAACAGGGAATATGACGGGAGGACACCGCAGAAACAGGGAATATGACGGGAGGACACTGCAGAAACAGGGAATATGACGGGAGGACACTGCAGAAACAGGGAATGTGACGGAGGACACTGCAGAAACAGGGAATATGACGGGAGGACACCGCAGAAACAGGGAATATGACGGGAGGACACCGCAGAAACAGGGAATATGACGGGAGGACACCGCAGAAACAGGGAATATGACGGGAGGACACCGCAGAAACAGGGAATATGACGGGAGGACACCGCAGAAACAGGGGATATGACGGGAGGACACTGCAGAAACAGGGAATATGACGGGAGGACACTGCAGAAACAGGGAATATGACGGGAGGACACTGCAGAAACAGGGAATATGACGGAGGACACCGCAGAAACAGGGAATATGACGGGAGGACACCGCAGAAACAGGGAATATGACGGGAGGACACCGCAGTAACAGGGAATATGACGGGAGGACACCGCAGAAACAGGGAATATGACGGGAGGACACCGCAGAAACAGGGAATATGACGGGAGGACACCGCAGTAACAGGGAATATGACGGGAGGACACCGCAGAAACAGGGAATATGACGGGAGGACACCGCAGAAACAGGGAATATGACGGGAGGACACCGCAGAAACAGGGAATATGACGGGAGGACACTGCAGAAACAGGGAATATGACGGGAGGACACTGCAGAAACAGGGAATATGACGGGAGGACACTGCAGAAACAGGGAATATGACGGGAGGACACCGCAGAAACAGGGAATATGACGGAGGACACCGCAGAAACAGGGAATATGACGGGAGGACACTGCAGAAACAGGGAATATGACGGGAGGACACTGCAGAAACAGGGAATATGACGGGAGGACACTGCAGAAACAGGGAATATGACGGGAGGACGCCCGCAGAAACAGGGAATATGACGGGAGGACACCGCAGAAACAGGGAATATGACGGGGAGGACACCGCAGAAACAGGGAATATGACGGGAGGACACCGCAGAAACAGGGAATATGACGGGACGACACCGCAGAAACAGGGAATATGACGGGAGGACGCCGCAGAAACAGGGAATATGACGGGAGGACGCCGCAGAAACAGGGAATATGACGGGAGGACACCGAAGAAACAGGGAATATGACGGGAGGACACCGCAGAAACAGGGAATATGACGGGAGGACACCGCAGAAACAGGGAATATGACGGGAGGACACCGCAGAAACAGGGAATATGACGGGAGGACACCGCAGAAACAGGGAATATGACGGGAGGACACCGCAGAAACAGGGAATATGACGGGAGGACACCGCAGAAACAGGGAATGTGACGGGAGGACACCGCAGAAACAGGGAATATGACGGGAGGACACCGCAGAAACAGGGAATATGACGGGAGGACACCGCAGAAACAGGGAATATGACGGGAGGACACCGCAGAAACAGGGAATATGACGGGAGGACACCGGAAGAAACAGGGAATATGACGGGAGGACACCGCAGAAACAGGGAATATGACGGGAGGACACCGCAGAAACAGGGAATATGACGGGAGGACACCGCAGAAACAGGGAATATGACGGGAGGACACTGCAGAAACAGGGAATATGACGGGAGGACACCGCAGAAACAGGGAATATGACGGGAGGACGCCGCAGAAAGGACACTGCAGAAACAGGGAATATGACGGGAGGACACTGCAGAAACAGGGAATATGACGGGAGGACACTGCAGAAACAGGGAATATTTATTTATTTTATTTCACCTTTATTTAACCAGGTAGGCTAGTTGAGAACAAGTTCTCATTTGCAACTGCGACCTGGCCAAGATAAAGCATAGCAGTGTGAACAGACAACACAGAGTTACACATGGAGTAAACAATTAGCAAGTCAATAACACAGTAGAAAAAAATGGGCAGTCTATATACAATGTGTGCAAAAGGCATGAGGAGGTAGGCGAATAATACAATTTTGCAGATTAACACTGGAGTGATAAATGATCAGATGGGCATGTACAGGTAGAGATATTGGTGTGCAAAAGAGCAGAAAAGTAAATAAATAAAAACAGTATAAAAACAGTATGGGAATGAGGTAGGTGAAAAAGGGTGAGCTATTTACCTATAGACTATGTACAGCTGCAGCGATCGGTTAGCTGCTCGGATAGCTGATGTTTGAAGTTGGTGAGGGAGATAAAAGTCTCCAACTTCAGCGATTTTGCAATTCGTTCCAGTCACAGGCAGCAGAGTACTGGAACGAAAGGCGGCCAAATGAGGTGTTGGCTTTAGGGATGATCAGTGAGATACACCTGCTGGAGCGCGTGCTACGGATGGGTGTTGCCATCGTGACCAGTGAACTGAGATAAGGCGGAGCTTTACCTAGCATGGACTTGTAAATGACCTGGAGCCAGTGGGTCTGGCGACGAATATGTAGTGAGGGCCAGCCGACTAGAGCATACAAGTCGCAGTGGTGGGTGGTATAAGGTGCTTTAGTGACAAAACGGATGGCACTGTGATAGACTGCATCCAGTTTGCTGAGTAGAGTGTTGGAAGCCATTTTGTAGATGACATCGCCGAAGTCGAGGATCGGTAGGATAGTCAGTTTTACTAGG
Organism: Oncorhynchus keta; assembly: GCF_023373465.1. Taxonomy (NCBI): domain Eukaryota; kingdom Metazoa; phylum Chordata; class Actinopteri; order Salmoniformes; family Salmonidae; genus Oncorhynchus; species Oncorhynchus keta. Next base: position 592,058 of record NW_026287935.1, on the reverse strand, counting down.
GTAAGCTTGGCAGCGTGAGTGAAGGAGGCTTTGTTGCGGAATAGAAAGCCGACTCTGGATTTGATTTTTGATTGGAGATGTTTGATGTGAGTCTGGAAGGAGAGTTTGCAGTCTAGCCAGACACCTAGGTACTTATAGATGTCCACATATTCAAGGTTGGAACCATCCAGGGTGGTGATGCTAGTCGGGCATGCGGGTGCAGGCAGCGATCGGTTGAAAAGCATGCATTTGGTTTTACTCGCGTTTAAGAGCAGTTGGAGGCCACGGAAGGAGTGCTGTATGGCATTGAAGCTCGTTTGGAGGTTTGATAGCACAGTGTCCAATGACGGGCCGAAAGTATATAGAATGGTGTCGTCTGCGTAGAGGTGGATCAGGGAATCGCCCGCAGCAAGAGCAACATCATTGATATATACAGAGAAAAGAGTATGACGGGAGGACACCGCAGAAACAGGGAATATGACGGGAGGACACTGCAGAAACAGGGAATATGACGGGAGGACACCGCAGAAACAGGGAATATGACGGGAGGACACTGCAGAAACAGGGAATATGACGGGAGGACACTGCAGAAACAGGGAATATGACGGGAGGACACTGCAGAAACAGGGAATATGACGGGAGGACACTGCAGAAACAGGGAATATGACGGGAGGACACTGCAGAAACAGGGAATATCTGCATGCTAGAGTAATAGTGACAGCACGTATATTTCAATTTCAAATGCTTTCTTTATAATTTACTATATTCATTCAAATTACACATGGAGTTGTTTTTAAGTTGAAGCATAGAGTTCTGAAGTACTGTCTGAATTCCTTTCTGAATTCCTGTTCAGAAGAGTGCAGAAAAAGTTGACAATGATAATGATTGTTTATTCCACATAAGGGAATAAGCACAGCTGAGAACATGCTTCCTGAAAGTATACTTTTTCCATGTCTCAAAAAAGTATATTTAACTTAATTGCAGCCGAAGTTTTGATTGATAATATAATGTACCAGCATCCCTAGCATGCGTAGACCAGCTGACTGGTGTGTTTAGGAACATATTCAATCTCTCCTATCCCAGTCTGCTGTCCCCACATGCTTTAAGATGGCCACCATTGTTCCTGTACCCAAGAAAGCAAAGATAACTGAACGAAATGACTACCGCCCCATAGAACTCACTTCTGTCATCATGAAGTATATTTATCACAAACATAGTTAAATATATTAAAATATATGAATGAAGTATGACTTAAGTATATTTAAAAATGTTTTTTTCCCACTTGGGGTCCATGTTATTACACTACAATCAGAGGGGGCTGTGGACAATGATCAGCTAGGGAGACAACCGATTTTAAAAATGTTGATTCTATGTTTGTAATTATATTAAATATATGCAACTAATTTTCGACAAACAGGTTTCTGTGCCAATGCACCACACACATACAATAAGCAACACTGTATATTGATGACCAACTCCGGAAGCATCAACATCAGAGTTTTCAACACCACTTGGTCCTTCTGTAGCTCAGTTGGTAGAGCATGGCGCTTGTAACGCCAGGGTAGTGGGTTCATTTCCCGGGACCACCCATACGTAGAATGTATGCACACATGACTGTAAGTCGCTTTGGATAATAGCGTCAGCTAAATGGCATATATTATTATTATAATCTTGATAAAGACAAAATACATTCCTTCCTACCCTGTACCCAGTATCGAAGGCTGTACTTGACAATCTCTGAATGTCATTAAACTTTTCTCTTTCCATTCCTCAAATGGCCTGCGCACAGTTCGGATGCTGGAAATATATCAGAGTGGAGTGGACAAACATGCCCAGGTAGCATAATCAGATTAAAACATTCATTCTTAAAATGAAGTGGTGATCGTAACTGACCTAAAACAGGGAATTTTTACTAGGATTAAATGTCAGGAATTGTGAAAAACTGAGTTTAAATGTAAACTTCCGACTGTGTGGCCACATTATTATAGGAGGACGTGAGAGCATGATGATCCGCAACAGGCAGCACATCTCAATATCAGAAGATAAAATACAGCCAGACTGGCCTGCTTCTGTGTCTTTCTAAACCTTATAAAATGTCCAGAGTACTGATCCAAATGGAATGAAACATTCAACATTGTTGAATAGATGCCCAACATTCAGGGCTTTAGCATCACTATTCAAATGACATTTTCATGCAGTTTACAGACTCGATTAGGATTTTGTACTCACTTGAAAACAGTGCTATCTGCTGTCTATCACCGGACCTCTCCCCCGTCTATCACCTGACCTCTCCACTGTCTGTCACCTGACCTCTCCCCCGTCTATCACCTGACCTCTCCACTGTCTATCACCTGACCTCTCCACTGTCTATCACCTGACCTCTCCACTGTCTATCACCTGACCTCTCCACTGCCTATCACCTGACCTCTCCCCTGTCTATCACCTGACCTCTCCCCTGTCTATCACCTGACCTCTCCCCTGTCTATCACCTGACCTCTCCACTTCCTATCACCTGACCTCTCCACCGTCTATCACCTGACCTCTCCACTGTCTATCACCTGACCTCTCCACTTCCTATCACCTGACCTCTCCACCGTCTATCACCTGACCTCTCCACTGTCTATCACCTGACCTCTCCACTGCCTATCAGCTGACCTCTCCACTTCCTATCACCTGACCTCTCCACTTCCTATCACCTGACCTCTCCCTGTCTATCATCTGACCTCTCCACCGTCTATCACCTGACCTCTCCACTTCCTATCACCTGACCTCTCCCCTGTCTATCACCTGACCTCTCCCCTGTCTATCACCTGACCTCTCCACTGTCTATCACCTGACCTCTCCCCTGTCTATCACCTGTCCTCTCCACTGCCTATCACCTGACCTCTCCCCCGCCTATCATCTGACCTCTCCCCTGTCTATCATCTGACCTCTCCCCTGTCTATCACCTGACCTCTCCACTGTCTATCACCTGACCTCTCCCCTGTCTATCACCTGTCCTCTCCACTGCCTATCACCTGACCTCTCCCCCGCCTATCATCTGACCTCTCCCCTGTCTATCATCTGACCTCTCCCCTGTCTATCACCTGACCTCTCCACTGTCTATCACCTGACCTCTCCCCTGTCTATCACCTGTCCTCTCCACTGCCTATCACCTGACCTCTCCCCCGCCTATCATCTGACCTCTCTGCTGCCTATAAATAACCAAACATACTATTTTGTTTGTTTGTAACTCATTTTGTACATAATGTTTCTGCTACCGTCTCTTATGACCGAAAGGAGCTTCTGGACATCAGAACAGCGATTACTCACCTCGAATTGGACAAATAATTGTTCTTTAATGAGTCGGACGAGAAGGATTTACTCCAAACACCCAAACAGGGCCTCATCCACGTCATTCGCTGGAGAAAGAAACTGAGGTTTCGCGGAAAGAGATCGGGGGGAGGATCAGGCGACGAGTGGCTAATCTGCCTTTGCCATATGTACTGTTAGCCAACGTTCAATCACTGGAAACAAATGGGACAAACTGAAAGCACATATAGCCTACCAATGGGACATTAAAAGCTGGCGGCTGGCGGGTTATACACTCTATCGGCAGGAGAGAACAGCAGCCTCTGGTAAGACACGGGCGGTGGCCTATGTATATTTGTAAAAAACAGCTGGTGCACAATATAAAGTAAACCACACTCAGTGAGCTGTAAACGGTCATAAACAAAGAGGAAAATGCTCATTCAGAGGTGGCGCTCCTAGTGGCCGGGGACTTTAATGCAAGGAAACTTGAATCAGTTTTACCTCATTTCTATCAGCGTTCTATCGAGTTCCTAGGAAACTATGCAGTATTTTGTTTTTTTTTATGTACTATTTCTTACACTGTTACCCCAGGAAATCTGAAGTCTTATTACATACAGCCGGGAGGAACTATTGGATAAGAGCAACGTCAACTTACCAACATTACGACAAGGAATACAACTTTCCCGAAGCGGATCCTCTGTTCGGACCACCACCCAGGACAATGGATCTAATCCCAGCAGCTGACTGAAAACAACGGCGACGCAGAAGGGGCAGGCGGAGGGGTCTTCTGGTCAGCCTTCGTGAACGGGCACATTGCTCACCACTCCCAAGTATACTACTCGCCAATGTCCAGTCTCTTGACAACAAGGTAGACGAAATTCGAGACAAGGGTTGCCTTCCAGAGAGACTTCCGAGATTGTAACATTCTCCGTTTCATGGAAACATGGCTCTCTCGTGATATGTTGTCGGAATCGGTTCAGCCACCGTGCTTCTCCGTGCATTGTGCCGACAGAGATAAACACCTCTCTGGGAAGAGGAAAGGTGGGGGTGTATGCTTCATGATTAAAGACTCGTGGTGTAATCATAACATACAGGAACTCAAGTCCTTCTACTCCCGAACTAGAATTCCTTACAATGAAACGCCGGCCATTCTACCTACCAAGAGAATTCTCGTCAGTTATAGTCACAGCTGAGTACATCCCCCATCAAGCGAACACCAAGACGGCCCTCAAGGAACTTTACTGGACTCTACGTAAACTGGAAAATATATACCCGGGGTCTGCATTTATTGTAGCTGGGGATTTTAACAAAGAAAATTTGCGATCAATGTTACCTAAATTCTATCAGCATATTGATTGCACGACACATAGGGCTAATACTCTCGACCGTTACTACTCTAACTTAAGTGATGCATACAAAGCACTCCCCCGCCCTCTCTTCGGCAAATTTGACCACGACGCAATCTTGCTCCTACCGTCCTACAGGCAGAAACTCAAACAGGATGTACCAGTGACAAGAACCAATGAACGCTGACCAATCGGATGCCACAGTCCAAGATTGTTTTGATCAAGCAGACTGGAATATGTTCGGTCAGTCTCAGAAACGACATTGATCTATACGCTGACACCGTGAGTTTATAAATTGCATTAGAGATGTTGTACCCACTGTGACTTAAAACCCTAACCAGAAACTGTGGATGGATGGCGGCATTCGCGCAAAACTGAAAGTGTGAACCATCGCATTTAACCATGGAAAGAGGTCTGGAGATACGGCTGAATATAAACAGTGTAGTTATTCCCTCCAAGGTAATCAAACAAGCAAGGCAATCAAACAAGCAAAATACCAGTACAGGGACAAGGTGGAGTCGCAATTCAAAGGCTCAGACACGAGACGTATGTGGCAGGGTCTACAGGAAATCACGGACTATAAAAACAAAAACAGGCACATCACGGATACCGACGTCACGCTTCCAGACAAACTAAACACCTTCTTTGCCCTGCTTTGATAACACAGTGCCATCGTCGCGGATCGCTAACAAAGTCTGCGGCCCCTCCCCATCTCCTTCTCAGTAGCTGATGTGAGTAAAACATTTAAAGGTGTTAACCCTCGCAAGGCTGCTGGCCCGGACGGCATCCCTAGCCGCATCCTCAGACCATGCGCAGACCAGCTGTCTGGTATGTTAACAGACATATTTAATCTCTCCTATCCCAGTATCTTGTCCCCATATGCTTCAAGATGGCTACCATTGTTCCTGTACCCAAGAAGGCAAAGATAACTGAACTAAATGACTACCGCCCGTAGAACTCTTCTGTCATCATGAAGTACTTTGAGAGGCTAATCAAGGATCATATCACCGCCACTTTACCAGCCACCCTATTCCCACTTCAGTTTGCTTACTGCCACAACAGGTCTACAGATGACGCAATCGCCATTGCACTGCCCTATCCCATCTGGACAAAAAGAATACCTATGTAAGAATGCTGTTCATTGACTACAACTCAGCATTCAACACCATAGTACCCTCCAAGCTCGTCATCAAGCTGGAGGCCCTGGGTCTCAACCCCGCCCTGTGCAACTGGATCCTGGACTTCCTGACGGGCCACCCCAGGTGGTGAAGGTAGGAAACAACATCTCGACTTCGCTGACCCTCAACACTGGGGCCCCACAAGCGTGTGTGTTCAGCCCTCTCCTGTACTCCCTGTTCACCCACGACTGTGTGGCCATGCACGCCTCCAACTCAATCATCAAGTTTGCAGACGACACAACAGTAGTGGGCCTGATCACCAACAACGACAAGACAGCCTACAGAAAGGAGGTGAGGGCACTGGGAGAGTGGTGTCAGGAAAACAGCCTCTCACTCAACGTCAACAAAACAAAGGAGATGATTGTGGACTTCAGGAAACAGCAGAGGGAACACCCCCTATCCACATTGAAAGAAACAAAACGAACGTGAAGCTATATAACAACGAGTGCTGACATGCAACTACACATAGACAATAACCCACAAAACCAAAATGGAAAAATGGCAACCTAAATAGGATCCCCAATCAGAGACAATGATAGACAATAACCCACAAAACTACTGTTTATGTGTAGTTGCATGTCAGCACTCGTTGTTATATATCTTCACATTCATTTTGTTTCTTTGTTAGTTTGCTTAGTGTTTTTTCCTTCATTAAAAGAAGCATGTATGCTTATCACGCTGCGTCTCATCAATATGACGAACGTGACAGAATAAACCACCTTAACAGGACCAAGCAGCGTGTAAAGGAGGAGCAGACGTTATGGACATGGGAAGAGATTTTGGACAGAAAAGAATCCTGGACATGGGAGGAAATACTAGATGGAGCAGGACCCTGAACGCAGCCTGGGGAGTATCGCCGTTCTAAGGAGGAGAAATACCGGAGAATAGTGGAACGGCGACGATATGAGGGTACACGACTAGCACGGAAGCCCGAGAGGCAGCCCCAAGAAAAAGTTTGGGCACACGAGGAGATTGGCTGGTGCGCTCTATTCGAGGTAGGAGACCTGAGACAACTCCTCATGCGTGTAACTGGTCAGGCACCGTGTTATGCAGAGATGCGCACGGTGTCTGCAGTGCGCTATTCTAGCCCGGTGCGCTCTATTCCAGCTCCTCGCATTTGCCGGGCTAGAATGCGCATCCAGGACGTATTGAGCCAGCTCTATGTTCTGGATCTCCAATGCGTCTCCACGGTCCAGTGTATCCTGTTCCTCCTCCCCGCACTCGCCCTGAGGTCTCCCCCGCACTCGCCCTCAGTCTCCAGTCCGGGGTCTCCAGCGACAGTCTCCAGTCCGGGGTCTGCAGCGACAGTCTCCAGTCCGGGGTTTCCAGCGACGGTCCCCAGTCCGGGGTCTCCAGCTACGGTCCCCAGTCCGGGGTCTCCACCGACAGTCTCCAGTCCGGGGTCTCCAGCGACGGTCCCCAGTCTGGGGTCTCCAGGACAGTCTCCAGTCCGGGGTATCCAGCGACGGTCCCCAGTCCGGGGTCTCCAGCGAAGGTCCCCAGTCCAGAACATCCGGCAATGATCCACGCAGCGAGGGTCTCCAACCCGGGGCCTACGGCGAGGATCCGCAGTCCAGAGCCTCCGACGATGATCCACGGGTCAGTGCTAAAAGATCGGACTCAGTGTAAAGAAGGGGAACTGCGTCCAGAACCAGAGCTGCCACCGATGTTAGATGCCCACCCATAGGTTTAGGTCCACACTTTGGGGGGAGGGGGTACTGTCACGCCCTGACCTCACGCCCTGACCTTGGGTGTGACGAGGGTGGTATGTGTGTTTTTGTATTGTCTATGGTTTTTTGTATATGTATGGGGTTTTGGTATCGTCTAGGTAAATGTAGGTCTAATGTAGCCTGAATTGGTTCCCAATCAGAGACAGCTGTTTATCGTTGTCTCTGATTGGGGATCCTATTTAGGTTGCCATTTTCCATTTTGGTTTTGTGGGTTATTGTCTATCTGTAGTTGCATGTCAGCACTAGTTGTTTATAGCTTCACATTCGTTTTGTTGTTTTGTTAGTTTTTAGTGTTCTTCGTTTTAACAAAAGGCTAAGCTGTGTTTTGCAATATTGCACTTGTGATTTCATGAATATGAATATTTGTATTCCAATCATGCTGCGCCTTGGTCTCCTCGTTACGACGAACGTGCCAGAAGGTGCTGTAGTGGAGCAGGTTGAGAGCTTCAAGTTCCTTGGCGTCCACATCAACAACAAACTAACATGGTCCAAGAACACCAAGGCAGTCGTGAAGAGGGCATGACAAAATCTATTCCCCCTCAGGAGACTGAAAAGATTTGGCATGGGTCATCAGATCCTCAAAAGGTTTTACAGCTGCACCATCGAGAGCATCCTGACGGGTTGCATCACTGCCTGGTATGGCAACTGCTCGGTCTCCGACCGCAAGGCTCTACAGAGGGTAGTGCGTACGGCCCAGTACATCACTGGGGCCAAGCTTCCTGCCATCCAGGACCTCTATACCAGGCAGTGTCAGAGAAAGGCCCTAAAATTGTCAAAGACTCCAGCCAACCAAGCCCACTGAAGTCGGTTAAGATGCCAAACTGCAGTCAGGTTAATATTCTGGTTAGGAAAATGAGCATGCAGATGAGCTTCTCTGAGCCGGTTTTTGACAGTTTGTGCAGAAATTCCTCGGTTGTGCAAACCCACAGTTTCATCAGCTGTCCGAGTGGCTGGTCTAAGAAGTTTCCGCAAGTGAAGAAGCCAGATGTAGAGGTCCTGAGCTGGTGTGTTTACACGTGGTATGCGGTTGTGAGGCCGGTTGGACGTATTGCCAAATTCTCAAAAAGGAATTTGGAGGCGGCTTATGGCAGAGAAATGAACATTAAATTCTCTGGCAACAGCTCTGGTGGACATTCCTGCAGTCAAAGTGCCAGTTGTACGCTCAACTTGAGACATCCGTGGCATTGGGTTGTGTGACAAAACTCCACATGTTAGATGTTGTCCCCAGCACATGTTGTCCCCAGCACCTGTGTAATGATCATGCTGTTTAATCAGCTTCTTGATATGCCGTACCGGTCAGGTGGATGGATGATCTTGGCAAAGGAGAAATGCTCACTAACAGGGACGTAAACATAAAACAAATTTGTGCACAAAATTCTTCCCCCCTCCACCCCAACTGTATAATTTTATTTAACCATTATGTAACTAGGCAAGTCAGTTAAAAACAAATTCTTATTTTCAATGACAGCCTAGGAACAGTGGGTTAACAGTGGGTTGTTTGGGGCAGAACAACGTTTTTTTACCTTGTCAGCTTGGTGATTCAATCTAGCAACTTTGCGGTTACTGGCCCAAAGCTCTAACCATGAGACTACCTGCCGCCCGAATGAGCCTACATGTTAACTGTCTCTAACTTTTTCTCTCTCCTTTCTCTCTCTCTGTGTCCTTGTCTGTCCACAGGAACCAAATGTCTAATGATGATCCATGTCATTCCCATGTTATTTTATGACCCATCCTAGACTACGACATTACATTTCTCAACGGCTGGCCATGCCTTCCGCCTGGCTACTCCAACCTCGGCCAACAGCTCCGCCCCCCCGCAGCTACTCGCCCAAGCCTCTCCAGGTTCTCCTTGACCCAAATCCAGATAGCAGATGTTCTGAAAGAGCTGCAAAACCTGGACCCGTACAAATCAGCTGGGCTTGACAATCTGGACCCTCTATTTCTGAAACTATCTGCCGCCATTGTTGCAACCCCTATTACCAGCCTGTTCAACCTCTCTTTCATATCGTCTGAGATCCCCAAGGATTGGAAAGCTGCCGCAGTCATCCCCCTCTTCAAGGGGGAGACACCCTGGACCCAAACTGTTACAGACCTATATCCATCCTACCCTGCCTATCTAAGGTCTTCAAAAGCCAAGTCAACAAACAGGTCACTGACCATCTCAAATCCCACCGTACCTTCTCCGCTGTGCAATCTGGTTTCAGAGCCGGTCACGGGTGCACCTCAGCCACGCTCAAGGTACTAAACGATATCATAACCGCCATCAATAAAAGACAGTACTGTGCAGCCATCTTCATCGATCTTGCCAAGGCTTTCGACTCTGTCAATCACCATATTCTTATCGGCAGACTCAGTAGCCTCGGTTTTCTGATGATTGCCTTGCCTGGTTCACCAACTACTTTGCAGACAAGAGTTCAGTGTGTCAAATCGGAGGGCATGCTGTCCGGTCCTCCGGCAGTCTCTATGGGGGTGCCACAGGGTTCAATTCTCGGGCCGACTCTTTTCTCTGTATATATCAATGATGTTGCTCTTGCTGCGGGCGATTCCCTGATCCACCACCACGCAGACGACACCATTCTGTATACTTCCGGCCTGTCCTTGGACACTTTGCTATCTAACCTCCAAACGAGCTTCAATGCCATACAACACTCCTTCCGTAGCCTCCAACTGCTCTTAAACGCTAGTAAAACCAAATGCATGCTTTTCAACCGTTCGCTGCCTGCACCCGCACGCCCGACTAGCATCACCACCCTGGATGGTTCCGACCTTGAATATGTGGACATCTATAAGTACCTAGGTGTCTGGCTAGACTGTAAACTCTCCTTCCAGACTCATATCAAACATCTCCAATCCAAAATAAAATCTAGAGTCGGCTTTCTATTCTGCAACAAAGCCTCCTACACTCAAACTTACCCTAGTAAAACTGACTAGTTTAGTTTAGTTTAGTTTATTTTTTATTTTACAGGGACAGTGCACATTAATCAACGTTTCAGTAAAAGTGCCGGTTTTAGCCAGCCGGCTAATTTTCAACCGCAGTCCCTGGGCAGGTTATTAAAAACAATTACAATATAGACAATAGCACCATAGACATAGCAACATAGCAACATAGGACAAGCAAGACATAGCATACAGACAGAGCAACATAGGACAAGCAAGACGTAGCATACAGACAGAGCAACATCCTACCGATCCTCGACTTCGGCGATGTCATCTACAAAATAGCTTCCAACACTCTACTCGGCAAACTGGATGCAGTTTATCACAGTGCCATCCGTTTTGTCACTAAAGCACCTTATACCACCCACCACTGCAACCTGTATGCTCTAGTCGGCTGGCCCTCGCTACATATTCGTCGCCAGACCCACTGGCTCCAGGTCATCTACAAGTCCATGCTAGGTAAAGCTCCGCCTTATCTCAGTTCACTGGTCACGATGGCAACACCCACCCGTAGCACGCGCTCCAGCAGGTGTATCTCACTGCTCATCCCTAAAGCCAACACCTCATTTGGCCGCCTTTCGTTCCAGTTCTCTGATGCCTGTGACTGGAACGAATTGCAAAAATCACTGAAGTTGGAGACTTTTATCTCCTCACCAACTTCAAACATCTGCTATCTGAGCAGCTAACCGATCGCTGCAGCTGTCCATAGTCTATCGGTAAATAGCCCACCCATTTTTACCTACCTCATCCCCATACTGTTTTTATTTATTTACTTTTCTGCTCTTTTGCACACCAATATCTCTACCTGTACATGACCATCTGATCATTTATCACTCCAGTGTTAATCTGCAAAATTGTAATTATTAGCCTACCTCCTCATGCCTTTTGCACACAATGTATATAGACTCCATTTTTTTCTACTGTGTTATTGACTTGTTAATTGTTTACTCCATGTGTAACTCTGTGTTGTCTGTTCACACTGCTATGCTTTATCTTGGCCAGGTCGCAGTTGCAAATGAGAACTTGTTCTCAACTAGCCTACCTGGTTAAATAAAGGTGAAATAAAAAAATATATAAAACAATTGACCATTGGATGACTTGTTATCTTTTTAGAAGAGAGAGAGATAGAGAGAGACACAGATAGATGGGGGAGAGACACAGAGATGGAGAGAGAGACAGAGAGATGGAGAGAGACAGAGAGATGGAGAGAGACATCCAGACATCCAGACATCCAAAATTGAGATGTATGGGTAAACCACTTCTCCAATAGTTTTGGCTCTACAACAAATAATAAAGAGCAAAAACATATACATGATCAAATACAGATCTTAGAATCAACTATTAAAGACTACCAGAACCCACTGGATTCTCCAATTACCTTGAATGAGTTACAGGACAAAATAAAAACCCTCCAACCCAAAAAGGCCTGTGGTGTTGATGGTATCCTCAATAAAATGATCAAATATACAGACAACAAATTCCAATTGGCTATACTAAAACTCTTTAACATCAACCTTAGCTCTGGCATCTTCCCCAATATTTGGAACCAAGGACTGATCGCCCCAATCCACAAAAGTGGAGACAAATTTGACCCCAATAACTACCGTGGTATATGCATCAACAGTAAGCTTGGGAAAATCTTCTGCATTATCATTAACAGCAGACTCGTACATTTCCTCAATGAAAACAATGTACTGAGCAAATGTCAAATTGGCTTTTTACCAAATTACCGTACAACAGACCATGTATTCACCCTGCACACCCTAATTGACAACCAAACAAACCAAAACAAAGGCAAAGTCTTCTCATGCTTTGTTGATTTCAAAAAAAGCCTTCGACTCAATTTGGCATGAGGGTCTGCTATACAAATTGATGGAAAGTAGTGTTGGGGTAAAACATACGACATTATAAAATCCATGTACACACACAACAAGTGTGTGGTTAAAATTGGCAAAAAAAACACACATTTCTTCACACAGGGTCGTGGGATGACAGGGATGCAGCTTAAGCCCCACCCTCTTCAACATATATATCAACGAATTGGCGCGGGCACAAGAAAAGTCTGCAGCACCCGGCCTCACCCTACTAGAATCCGAAGTCAAATGTCCACTGTTTGCTGATGATCTGGTGCTTCTGTCACCAACCAAGGAGGGCCTACAGCAGCACCTAGATCTTCTGCACAGATTCTGTCAGACCTGGGCCCTGATAGTAAATCTCAGTAAGACCAAAATAATGGTGTTCCAAAAAAGGTCCAGGTACCAGGACCACAAATACAAATTCCATCTAGACACTGTTGCCCTAGAGCACACAAAAAACTATACATACCTTGGCCTAAACATCAGCGCCACAGGTAACTTCCACAAAGCTGTGAACGATCTGAGAGACAAGGCAAGAAGGGCATTCTATGCCATCAAAAGGAACACAAATTTCAACATACCAATTAGGATTTGTCTAAAAATACTTGAATCTGTCATAGAGCCCATTATGGTTGTGAGGTCTGGGGTCTGCTCACCAACCAAGACTTCACAAAATGGGACAAACACCAAATTGAGACTCTGCATGCAGAATTCTGCAAAAATATCCCCAGTGTACAACGTAGAACACCAAATAATGCATGCAGAGCAGAATTAGGCCGATACCCACTAATTATCAAAATCCAGAAAAGAGCCGTTAAATTCTACAACCACCTAAAAGGAAGCGATTCCCAAACCTTCCATAACAAAGCCATCACCTACAGAGAGATGAACCTGGAGAAGAGTCCCCTAAGCAAGCTGGTCCTGGGGCTCTGTTCACAAACACAAACACACCCCACAGAGCCCCAGGACAGCAGCACAATTAGACCCAACCAAATCATGAGAAAACAAAAAGATAATTACTTGACACATTGGAAAGAATTAACAAAAACAGAGCAAACTAGAATGCTATTTGGCCCTAAACAGAGAGTACACAGCGGCAGAATACCTGACCACTGTGACTGACCCAAACTTAAGGAAAGCTTTGACTATGTACAGACTCAGTGAGCATAGCCTTGCTATTGAGAAAGGCCGCCGTAGGCAGACATGGCTCTCAAGAGAAGACAGGCTATGTGCCCACTGCCCACAAAATGAGGTGGAAACTGAGCTGCACTTCCTAACCTCCTGCCCAATGTATGACCATATTAGAGAGACATATTTCCCTCAGATTACACAGTTCCACAAGGAATTTGAAAAAATCAAATTTTGATAAACTCCCATATCTACTGGGTGAAATTCCACAGTGTGCTATCACAGCAGCAAGATTTGTGACCTGTTGCCACGAGAAAAGGGCAACCAGTGAAGAACAAACACCATTGTAAATACAACCCATATTTATGCTTATTTAGTTTATCTTGTGTCCTTTAACCATTTGTACATTGTTAAAACACTGTATATATATATATATATATATATATATATATATATATATATATATATATATATATATATATATATATATATATATATATATATATATATAATATGACATGTGTAATGTCTTTATTGTTTTGAAACATCTGTATGTGTAATGTTTACTGTTAATTTTGATTGTATATTTAATTGTTGTATATTATCTACCTCACTTGCTTTGGCAATGTTAACACATGTTTCCCATGTCAATAAAGCCCCTTGAATTGAATTGAATTGAGACACAGGGAGATGGGGAGAGACACAGAGAGATGGAGAAAGACAGAGCTGAGGAGAGACACAGAGTGACGGAGAAAGACACAGAGAGATGAAGAAAGACAGAGAGAGAGACACAGAGAGACACAGAGAGATGGAGAAAGACAGAGAGAGAGAGACACAGAGAGACACAGAGAGACACAGAGAGATGGAGAAAGACAGAGAGAGATGGAGAGAGAGAGACACAGAGAGACACAGAGAGATGGAGAAAGACAGAGAGAGATGAGGAGAGAGAAAGATGGAGAAAGACACAGAGAGATGGAGAAAGACAGAGAGAGATGGGGAGAGAGAGAGATGGAGAAAGACAGAGAGAGATGGGGAGAGAGAGAGATGGAGAAAGACAGAGAGATGGAGAAAGACAGAGAGATGGAGAAAGACAGAGAGAGACATACAGGACAGTTACTTTTCATATTATTCTCCCTGGGTGGTTGAAGCCTCTTGTTAGATTCTGGTCTCCACGACAACAGCCTGCTGCTCCGAGGAACCACGGTTAGTGTTGGCATGGTAACCAACAATCTCCGTCCGCTCTGGAGTTTGGGCAGAAGATGGAATCATGAACACATGGATTTCAAGCGAACTTCATATATTACACAGCATTTATTCACATTTTTTCAAAGATTATACTGTATTTTCTTTACAACCACTGCAATTATAATGCAGTACTGTAGTTAGGAACAATGCTTTCTAGTCAAGTGGCACATCAAATTATATGAACAAATATACAACCTATTTTGGCACACTTCATATATTAAATAGTATTTATTTTCTTACTTTTCCAAAGAGTATCCTGTATCTCTTACAAGCAGAGCCGTTAGTTGGAAACGCTTTCTTTCAGTGGCTACAGTGATAGATAGGTAAATTACGTCAAACTGCCTCGATGTGCTGTGTATTAGACTGTGTTCTATGCAATGGCAGTTGGCAGAGATTCTGCTGTAAATCATGTGGGAAGCCACATGCAGGAAGTGAGAGCTCAGATGTGTGGGTGTTGCAAGCTGCACATGGTGCAACAACAAGCTATCAGAAAGATCAAACTTTAAAATCAACACTTAAAAGGGATCTTTAAATCCTGTTTGAATTAACTCTTTAAAAAACACTCTAAATAATACTTGAATCCGGTGTGAATTCAAGTCCCAACTATCATATTAAAATTGACATCAAAATCTTTCCAACACACCTCCTGCATTATGACATTGTGGACATTACGCAGTTTGGTTTTCGCCAGGCATAATCAAATTAAGTTTATTTGTCACATGCGCCGAATACAACAGATGTAGTAGACCTTACAGTGATATGCTTACTTACAAGCCCTCAACCAACAATGCAGTTCAAGAAATATAGTTTTAATATTAAATATTTACTAAATAAAACTAAAGTAAAAAAATATATAAAAAGTAGCACAATAAAATAACAATAACAAGGCTGTATACAGGGTGTACCGGTCAACGTGAGAGGATACAGGTTAGTTAAGGTCATTTGTACATATAGGGGGTGAAGTGACTATGTATAGATAATTAACAGCGAGTAGCAGCAGTGGACAAACATCTGGGAGGTATGTAAATAGTCCGGTGGCCATTTGATAAACTGTTCAGCATCTCATGGGGGTAGATGCTGTTTAGAAGTTCTGGACAACTGTGTGAAGACGTTCTCTGTAGACAATGTGAGTAAGACCTTTAAACAGGTCAACATTCACAAGGCCACTGGGCCAGACTGATTACCAGGACGTGCACTCTGACAAAATCTATTCCCTCAGGAGATTGAAAAGATTTGGCATGGGTCCTGAGATCCTCAAAAGGTTCTACAGCTGCAACATCGAGAGCATCCTGGCCGGATGCATCACCGCCTGGTATGGCAACTGCTCGGCATTCGACTGCAAGGCCTGCTCTAACTACTAGGCTACCTGCTGCCCCTACACTCAAACCACTAGGCTACCTGCCGCCTCTCCCCTCTAACCCTCTAGGCTACCTGCCATCTCTCCCCTCCAACCACTAGGTTACCTGCCTCCTACACTCCAACCACTAGGCTACATGCCGCCCCTACACTCTAACCACTACGCTACCTGCCGTCCCTACACTCTAACCGCAAGGCTCCATGCCACCTCTACACTCTAACCACTAGACTAGAGTGTAGGCGAGGAATGCGATTAGCATATAATACAGCCGTAGTGATTCTATACGGTATAGATCATTAGTCAATAATGTAGTAATCAGGACGACACACATCAGAAATATAGCATTCTAATCAGACTCCACACATCTAAAATATAGGTGTGTCCCCCCTGCAGGACGCTTGAGCTAACGTAGGCTAATGCAATTAGCATGAGGTTGTCAGTAACACGAACATTTCCCAGGACATAGACATATCTGATATTGGCAGAATGCTTAAATTCTTGTTAATCTAAATGCACTGTCAATTTAAAGTAGCTATTACAGTGAAATAATACCATGCTATTGTTTGAGGAGAGAGCAGTTTGGAACTTGAAAAGTTATTAATAAACAAATAAGGCACATTTTGGCAGTCGTGACACAACATTTTTAACAGAAATGCAATGGCTCATTGGAGCAGTCTAAAACTTTGCACATACACTCCTGCCATCAGTGGCCAAAATCTAAATTGCACCTGGGCTGGACAAATATATTATGGCCTTTCTCCTGCATTTCAAAGATGATAGTTTTAATTTTTTTGTATTGTCTTCTCCCAGATCTATTGTGTTATATTTTCCTACATTCCATTCACATTTCCACAAATTTAAGAGTGTTTCCTTTCCAATGGTACCAAAAATATGCATATTAATATGCATAAAGCTTCAGGCAGTTAGATTTGGGAATGTCATTACAGGTGACAATGTTAAAACAAAGGGGCCAATCCTTAAACACTGTAATTTTACCTGCTACCCTGTACATGTGACTATTAAACACTGTAATAACACCTGCTACCCTGTACATGTGACTATTAAACACTGTAATAACACCTGCTACCCTGTACATGACTATTAAACACTGTAATAACACCTGCTACCCTGTACATGACTATTAAACACTGTAATAACACCTGCTACCCTGTACATGTGACTATTAAACACTGTAATAACACCTGTAACCCTGTACATGTGACTATTAAACACTGTAATAACACCTGCTACCCTGTACATGTGACTATTAAACACTGTAATAACACCTGCAACCCTGTACATGTGACTATTAAACACTGTAATAACACCTGCTACCCTGTACATGTGACTATTAAACACTGTAATAACACCTGCTACCCTGTACATGTGACTATTACACTGTAATAACACCTGTAACCCTGTACATGTGACTATTAAACACTGTAATAACACCTGTAACCCTGTACATGTGACTATTAAACACTGTAATAACACCTGCTACCCTGTACATGTGACTATTACACTGTAATAACACCTGTAACCCTGTACATGTGACTATTAAACACTGTAATAACACCTGCAACCCTGTACATGTGGATATTAAACACTGTAATAACACCTGTAACCCTGTACATGTGACTATTAAACACTGTAATAACACCTGTAACCCTGTACATGTGACTATTAAACACTGTAATAACACCTGTAACCCTGTACATGTGACTATTAAACACTGTAATAACACCTGTAACCCTGTACATGACTATTAAACACTGTAATAACACCTGTAACCCTGTACATGTGACTATTAAACACTGTAATAACACCTGTAACCCTGTACATGTGACTATTAAACACTGTAATAACACCTGTAACCCTGTACATGTGACTATTAAACACTGTAATAACACCGGCTACCCTGTACATGTGACTATTAAACACTGTAATAACACCTGTAACCCTGTACATGTGACTATTAAACACTGTAATAACACCTGTAACCCTGTACATGACTATTAAACACTGTAATAACACCTGTAACCCTGTACATGTGACTATTAAACACTGTAATAACACCTGTAACCCTGTACATGTGACTATTAAACACTGTAATAACACCTGTAACCCTGTACATGTGACTATTAAACACTGTAATAACACCTGTAACCCTGTACATGACTATTAAACACTGTAATAACACCTGTAACCCTGTAAATGTGACTATTAAACACTGTAATAACACCTGTAACCCTGTACATGTGACTATTAAACACTGTAATAACACCTGTAACCCTGTACATGTGACTATTAAACACTGTAATAACACCTGTAACCCTGTACATGTGACTATTAAACACTGTAATAACACCTGTAACCCTGTACATGTGACTATTAAACACTGTAATAACACCTGCTACCCTGTACATGTGACTAGTAAACACTGTAATAACACCTGCTACCCTGTACATGTGACTATTAAACACTGTACCCTGTAATAACACCTGCAACCCTGTATATGTTACTATTAAACACTGTAATAACACCTGCAACCCTGTACATGTGACTATTAAACACTGTAATAAGACCTGTAACCCTGTACATGTGACTATTAAACACTGTACCCTGTAATAACACCTGTAACCCTGTACATGTGACTATTAAACACTGTAATAACACCTGCAACCCTGTACATGTGACTATTAAACACTGTAATAACACCTGTAACCCTGTACATGTGACTATTAAACACTGTAATAAGACCTGTAACCCTGTACATGTGACTATTAAACACTGTAATAACACCTGCAACCCTGTACATGTGACTATTAAACACTGTAATAACACATGTAACCCTGTACATGTGACTATTAAACACTGTAATAACACCTGTAACCCTGTACATGTGACTATTAAACACTGTAATAACACCTGTAACCCTGTATATGTGACTATTAAACACTGTAATAACACCTTAACCCTGTACATGTGACTATTAAACACTGTAATAACACCTGTAACCCTGTACATGTGACTATTAAACACTGTAATAACACCTGTAACCCTGTACATGTGACTATTAAACACTGTACCCTGTAATAACACCTGTAACCCTGTACATGTGACTATTAAACACTGTAATAACACCCTGTAACCCTGTACATGTGACTATTAAACACTGTAATAACACCTGTAACCCTGTACATGTGAATATTAAACACTGTACCCTGTAATAACACCTGTAACCCTGTACATGTGACTATTAAACACTGTAATAACACCTGTAACCCTGTACATGTGACTATTAAACACTGTACCCTGTAATAACACCTGTAACCCTGTACATGTGACTATTAAACACTGTAATAACACCTGCTACCCTGTACATGTGACTATTAAACACTGTAATAACACCTGTAACCCTGTACATGTGACTATTAAACACTGTAATAACACCTGCTACCCTGTACATGTGACTATTAAACACTGTAATAACACCTGTACATGTGACTATTAAACACTGTAATAACACCTGTAACCCTGTACATGTGACTATTAAACACTGTAATAACACCTGTAACCCTGTACATGTGACTATTAAACACTGTAATAACACCTGTAACCCTGTACATGTGACTATTAAACACTGTAATAACACCTGTAACCCTGTACATGTGACTATTAAACACTGTAATAACACCTGTAACCCTGTACATGTGACTATTAAACACTGTACCCTGTAATAACACCTGCAACCCTGTACATGTGACTATTTTTTTTTTTTTTTTTTTTTTTTTATTTCACCTTTATTTAACCAGGTAGGCTAGTTGAGAACAAGTTCTCATTTGCAACTGCGACCTGGCCAAGATAAAGCATAGCAGTGTGAACAGACAACACAGAGTTACACATGGAGTAAACAATTAGCAAGTCAATAACACAGTAGAAAAAAATGGGCAGTCTATATACAATGTGTGCAAAAGGCATGAGGAGGTAGGCGAATAATACAATTTTGCAGATTAACACTGGAGTGATAAATGATCAGATGGGCATGTACAGGTAGAGATATTGGTGTGCAAAAGAGCAGAAAAGTAAATAAATAAAACAGTATAAAAACAGTATGGGAATGAGGTAGGTGAAAAAGGGTGAGCTATTTACCTATAGACTATGTACAGCTGCAGCGATCGGTTAGCTGCTCGGATAGCTGATGTTTGAAGTTGGTGAGGGAGATAAAAGTCTCCAACTTCAGCGATTTTTGCAATTCGTTCCAGTCACAGGCAGCAGAGTACTGGAACGAAAGGCGGCCAAATGAGGTGTTGGCTTTAGGGATGATCAGTGAGATACACCTGCTGGAGCGCGTGCTACGGATGGGTGTTGCCATCGTGACCAGTGAACTGAGATAAGGCGGAGCTTTACCTAGCATGGACTTGTAAATGACCTGGAGCCAGTGGGTCTGGCGACGAATATGTAGTGAGGGCCAGCCGACTAGAGCATACAAGTCGCAGTGGTGGGTGGTATAAGGTGCTTTAGTGACAAAACGGATGGCACTGTGATAGACTGCATCCAGTTTGCTGAGTAGAGTGTTGGAAGCCATTTTGTAGATGACATCGCCGAAGTCGAGGATCGGTAGGATAGTCAGTTTTACTAGGGTAAGCTTGGCAGCGTGAGTGAAGGAGGCTTTGTTGCGGAATAGAAAGCCGACTCTGGATTTGATTTTTGATTGGAGATGTTTGATGAGTCTGGAAGGAGAGTTTGCAGTCTAGCCAGACACCTAGGTACTTATAGATGTCCACATATTCAAGGTTGGAACCATCCAGGGTGGTGATGCTAGTCGGGCATGCGGGTGCAGGCAGCGATCGGTTGAAAAGCATGCATTTGGTTTTACTCGTTTAAGAGCAGTTGGAGGCCACGGAAGGAGTGCTGTATGGCATTGAAGCTCGTTTGAGGTTTGATAGCACAGTGTCCAATGACGGGCCGAAAGTATATAGAATGGTGTCGTCTGCGTAGAGGTGGATCAGGAATCGCCCGCAGCAAGAGCAACATCATTGATATATACAGAGAAAAGAGTCGGCCCGAGAATTGAACCCTGTGGCACCCCCATAGAGACTGCCAGAGGACCGGACAGCATGCCCTCTGATTTGACACACTGAACTCTGTCTGCAAAGTAATTGGTGAACCAGGCAAGGCAGTCATCCGAAAACCGAGGCTGTTGAGTCTGCCGATAAGAATTTGGTGATTGACAGAGTCGAAAGCCTTGGCGAGGTCGATGAAGACGGCTGCACAGTACTGTCTTTTATCGATGGCGGTTATGATATCATTTAGTACCTTGAGTGTGGCTGAGGTGCACCCGTGACCGGCTCGGAAACCAGATTGCACAGCGGAGAAGGTACGGTGGGATTCGAGATGGTCAGTGACCTGTTTGTTGACTTGGCTTTCGAAGACCTTAGATAGGCAGGGCAGGATGGATATAGGTCTATAGCAGTTTGGGTCCAGGGTGTCTCCTCCTTTGAAGAGGGGGATGACTGCGGCAGCTTTCCAATCCTTGGGGATCTCAGACGATATGAAAGAGAGGTTGAACAGGCTGGTAATAGGGGTTGCGACAATGGCGGCAGATAGTTTCAGAAATAGCGGGTCCAGATTGTCAAGCCCAGCTGATTTGTACGGGTCCAGGTTTTGCAGCTCTTTCAGAACATCTGCTATCTGGATTTGGGTAAAGGAGAACCTGGAGAGGCTTGGGTGAGGAACTACGGGGGGGGCGGAGCTGTTGGCCGAGGTTGGAGTAGCCAGGCGGAAGGCATGGCCAGCCGTTGAGAAGTGCTTATTGAAGTTTTCGATAATCATGGATTTATCGGTGGAGACCGTGTTTCCTAGCCTCAGTGCAGTGGGCAGCTGGGAGGAGGTGCTCTTGTTCTCCATGGACTTCACAGTGTCCCAGAACTTTTGGAGTTGGAGCTACAGGATGCAAACTTTGCCTGAAGAAGCTGGCCTTAGCTTTCCTGACTGACTGCGTGTATTGGTTCCTGACTTCCCTGAACAGTTGCATATCACGGGGCTATTCGATGCTATTGCAGTCCGCCACAGGATGTTTTTGTGCTGGTCGAGGGCAGTCAGGTCTGGAGTGAACCAAGGGCTGTATCTGTTCTTGGTTCTGCATTTTTTGAACGGAGCATGCTTATCCAAAATGGTGAGGAAGTTACTTTTAAAGAATGACCAGGCATCCTCAACTGACGGGATGAGGTCAATGTCCTTCCAGGATACACGGGCCAGGTCGATTAGAAAGGCCTGCTCACAGAAGTGTTTTAGGGAGCGTTTGACAGTGATGAGGGGTGGTCGCTTGACTGCGGCTCCGTGGCGGATACAGGCGATGAGGCAGTGATCGCTGAGATCCTGGTTGAAGACAGCGGAGGTATATTTGGAGGGCCAGTTGGTCAGGATGACGTCTATGAGGGTGCCCTTGTTTACAGAGTTAGGGTTGTACCTGGTGGGTTCCTTGATGATTTGCGTGAGATTGAGGGCATCTAGCTTAGATTGTAGGACTGCCGGGGTGTTAAGCATATCCCAGTTTAGGTCACCTAACAGGACAAACTCTGAAGCTAGATGGGGCGATCAATTCACAAATGGTGTCCAGGGCACAGCTGGGAGCTGACGGGGTCGGTAGCAGGCGGCAACAGTGAGAGACTTGTTTCTGGAGAGAGTAATTTTCAAAATTAGTAGTTCAAACTGTTTGGGTATGGACCTGGAAAGTATGACATTACTTTGCAGGCTATCTCTGCAGTAGACTGCGACTCCGCCCCTTGGCAGTTCTATCTTGACGGAAGATGTTATAGTTGGGTATGGAAATCTCTGAATTTTTGGTGGCCTTCCTGAGCCAGGATTCAGACACGGCAAGGACATCAGGGTTAGCAGAGTGTGCTAAAGCAGTGAGTAAAACAAACTTAGGGAGGAGGCTTCTGATGTTGACATGCATAAAACCAAGACTTTTTCGATCACAGAAGTCAACAAATGAGGGTACCTGGGGACATGCAGGGCCTGGGTTTACCTCCACATCACCCGCGGAACAGAGAAGGAGTAGTATGAGGGTGCGGCTAAAGGCTATCAAAACTGGTCGCCTAGAGCGTTGGGGGCAGAGGATAAGAGGAGCAGGTTTCTGGGCATGGTAGAATATATTCAGGGCATAATGCGCAGACAGGGGTATGGTGGGGTGCGGGTACAGCGGAGGTAAGCCCAGGCACTGGGTGATGATGAGAGAGGTTGTATCTCTGGACATGCTGGTTGTAATGGGTGAGGTCACCGCATGTGGGGGGGTGGGACAAAGGAGGTAACAGGGGTATGCAGAGTGGATCTAGGGGCTCCATTGTGAACTAAAACAATGATAACTAACCTGAACAACAGTATACAAGGCATATTGACATTTGGGAGAGACATACAGCGAGGCATACAGTAATCACAGGTGTAGAATTGGGAAAGCTAGCTAAAAACAGTAGGCGAGGCTAATCAGCTAGCACAACAAACAGCAGGTAAAATGGCGTTGACTAGGCAACTGGGTCGACAGATAAAACAAACAAGCAGAATGGAGTACCGTGATTAATGGACAGTCCAGCGTGCGTCAGCTATGTAGCCAAGAGATCAGTGTCCAGGGGGCAGCGGTGGATGGGCAGGGAAGCTGGGCTGGCGAGTGTTATCCAGGTTTAAAAAAAAAAAAAAAAAAAAAAAAAAAAACTAACAATGACTAAATAGCTTGTAGCTAGTTAGCTGGTTAGCGTCTGGAGGTTCTTGAGTGTGTCATAAAATAAAATAAAAATTAAAGGTGATAGCGATTCCGTATCACAGTGGGTGAGGCAGGTTTCCGGAAGGTATAAACAAAATAAAAATCAAAGAGAGATAGAAAGTAAATGGGTTCAGAGTGTTTAGAACGCAGTGAGCCAGATGGTTAGCAGGCCTGTGCTAACAAGCTAACAGTTCGTAGGCCCGGGCTAGACAAGCTAACCGTTAGCAGGCCGAATTAGCAAGCAGGGAGATAGCGAGGGCTAGAGAGCTAACCTTTGGGGGACGTCGCGATGGGGTGAGTCTGTTTATTCCTCTTCTTGCGGTGACATCGACAGACCGGTCGTGGGCCCGGGTAATTGTAGCCCAGGAGTATGCTAACGAAAAGCCTGTTGAAACCACCTCGACGATTATGTCGGCGGACCAGTCGTGATGGATCGGCGGGGCTCCGTGTCGGCAGTAAAGGGTCCAGGCCAATTGGCAAAAGAGGTATTGTTGGGCCTCTTCAGCTAGTCGGGAGATGGGCTTAGCTCAAGGCTAACTGTAGCTTGTTTTGGGACAGAGACGTTAGCCAGGAGTAGCCACTGGATTGCAGCTAGCTAGTTGCGATGATCCGGTGTAAAGGTTCAGAGCTTGCGGTAGGAACCGGAGATGTGGTAGAGAAAGAGCACTGTAATAACACCTGCTGCCCTGTACATGTGACTATTAAACACTGTACCCTGTAATAACACCTGCAACCCTGTACATGTGACTTTTAAACACTGTAATAACACCTGTAACCCTGTACATGTGACTATTAATCACTGTAATAACACCTGCTGCCCTGTACATGTGACTATTAAACACTGTACCCTGTAATAACACCTGCAACCCTGTAGATGACTATTAAACACTGTAATAACACCTGTAACCCTGTACATGTGACTATTAAACACTGTAATAACACCTGCTGCCCTGTACATGTGACTATTAAACTCTGTACCCTGTAATAACACCTGCAACCCTGTACATGTGACTTTTAAACACTGTAATAACACCTGTAACCCTGTACATGTGACTATTAAACACTGTGCCCTGTAATAACACCTGTACCCCTGTACATGTGACTATTAAACACTGTAATAACACCTGTAACCTTGTACATGTGACTATTAAACACTGTAATAACACCTGCTGCCCTGTACATGTGACTATTAAACACTGTACCCTGTAATAACACCTGCAACCCTGTACATGTGACTATTAAACACTGTAATAACACCTGTAACCCTGTACATGTGACTATTAAACACTGTAATAACACCTGTAACCCTGTACATGTGACTATTAAACACTGTAATAACACCTGCTGCCCTGTACATGTGACTATTAAACACTGTACCCTGTAATAACACCTGCAACCCTGTACATGTGACTTTTAAACACTGTAATAACACCTGTAACCCTGTACATGTGACTATTAAACACTGTGCCCTGTAATAACACCTGTAACCCTGTACATGTGACTATTAAACACTGTAATAACACCTGTAACCTTGTACATGTGACTATTAAACACTGTAATAACACCTGCTGCCCTGTACATGTGACTATTAAACACTGTACCCTGTAATAACACCTGTAACCCTGTACATGAGACTATTAAACACTGTAATAACACCTGTAACCCTGTACATGTGACTATTAAACACTGTACCCTGTAATAACACCTGTAACCCTGTATATGTGACTATTAAACACTGTACCCTGTAATAACACCTGCTACCCTGTACATGTGACTATTAAACACTGTAATAACACCTGTAACCCTGTACATGTGACTATTAAACACTGTAATAACACCTGCTGCCCTGTACATGTGACTATTAAACACTGTACCCTGTAATAACACCTGTAACCCTGTACATGTGACTATTAAACACTGTAATAACACCTGTAACCCTGTACATGTGACTATTAAACACTGTAATAACACCTGCTACCCTGTACATGTGACTATTAAACACTGTAATAACACCTGCTACCCTGTACATGTGACTATTAAACACTGTAATAACACCTGCTACCCTGTACATGTGACTATTAAACACTGTAATAACACCTGCTACCCTGTACATGTGACTATTAAACGCTGTAATAACACCTGTAACCCTGTACATGTGACTATTAAACACTGTACCCTGTAATAACACCTGTAACCCTGTACATGTGACTATTAAACACTGTAATAACACCTGTAACCCTGTACATGTGACTATTAAACACTGTACCCTGTAATAACACCTGTAACCCTGTACATGTGACTATTACACACTGTAATAACACCTGCTACCCTGTACATGTGACTATTAAACACTGTAATAACACCTGCTACCCTGTACATGTGACTATTAAACACTGTAATAACACCTGTAACCCTGTACATGTGACTATTAAACACTGTAATAACACCTGCTACCCTGTACATGTGACTATTAAACACTGTAATAACACCTACTACCCTGTACATGTGACTATTAAACACTGTAATAACACCTGTAACCCTGTACATGTGACTATTAAACACTGTACCCTGTAATAACACCTGTAACCCTGTACATGTGACTATTAAACACTGTAATAACACCTGTAACCCTGTACATGTGACTATTAAACACTGTAATAACACCTGCTACCCTGTACATGTGACTATTAAACACTGTAATAACACCTGCTACCTTGTACATGTGACTATTAAACACTGTAATAACACCTGCAACCCTGTACATGTGACTATTAAACACTGTAATAACACCTGCTACCCTGTACATGTGACTATTAAACACTGTAATAACACCTGCAACCCTGTACATGTGACTATTAAACACTGTAATAACACCTGCTACCCTGTACATGTGACTAGTTACACTGTAATAACACCTGTAACCCTGTACATGTGACTATTACACTGTAATAACACCTGCTACCCTGTACATGTGACTATTACACTGTAATAACACCTGCTACCCTGTACATGTGACTATTAAACACTGTACCCTGTAATAACACCTGCTACCCTGTACATGTGACTATTAAACACTGTACCCTGTAATAACACCTGCTACCCTGTACATGTGACTATTAAACACTGTACCCTGTAATAACACCTGCTACCCTGTACATGTGACTATTAAACACTGTAATAACACCTGTAACCCTGTACATGTGACTATTAAACACTGTAATAACACCTGTAACCCTGTACATGTGACTATTAAACACTGTACCCTGTAATAACACCTGCTACCCTGTACATGTGACTATTAAACACTGTAATAACACCTGTACATGTGACTATTAAACACTGTAATAACACCTGCTACCCTGTACATGTGACTATTAAACACTGTAATAACACCTGTAACCCTGTACATGTGACTATTAAACACTGTAATAACACCTGTAACCCTGTACATGTGACTATTAAACACTGTAATAACACCTGCTACCCTGTACATGTGACTATTAAACACTGTACCCTGTAATAACACCTGCTACCCTGTACATGTGACTATTACACTGTAATAACACCTGTAACCCTGTACATGTGACTATTAAACACTGTAATAACACCTGTAACCCTGTACATGTGACTATTAAACACTGTAATAACACCTGCTACCCTGTACATGTGACTATTAAACACTGTACCCTGTAATAACACCTGCTACCCTGTACATGTGACTATTAAACATTGTAATAACACCTGTAACCCTGTACATGTGACTATTAAACACTGTGCCCTGTAATAACACCTGTAACCCTGTACATGTGACTATTAAACACTGTAATAACACCTGTAACCTTGTACATGTGACTATTAAACACTGTAATAACACCTGCTGCCCTGTACATGTGACTATTAAACACTGTACCCTGTAATAACACCTGCAACCCTGTACATGTGACTATTAAACACTGTAATAACACCTGTAACCCTGTACATGTGACTATTAAACACTGTAATAACACCTGTAACCCTGTACATGTGACTATTAAACACTGTAATAACACCTGCTGCCCTGTACATGTGACTATTAAACACTGTACCCTGTAATAACACCTGCAACCCTGTACATGTGACTTTTAAACACTGTAATAACACCTGTAACCCTGTACATGTGACTATTAAACACTGTGCCCTGTAATAACACCTGTAACCCTGTACATGTGACTATTAAACACTGTAATAACACCTGTAACCTTGTACATGTGACTATTAAACACTGTAATAACACCTGCTGCCCTGTACATGTGACTATTAAACACTGTACCCTGTAATAACACCTGTAACCCTGTACATGAGACTATTAAACACTGTAATAACACCTGTAACCCTGTACATGTGACTATTAAACACTGTACCCTGTAATAACACCTGTAACCCTGTATATGTGACTATTAAACACTGTACCCTGTAATAACACCTGCTACCCTGTACATGTGACTATTAAACACTGTAATAACACCTGTAACCCTGTACATGTGACTATTAAACACTGTAATAACACCTGCTGCCCTGTACATGTGACTATTAAACACTGTACCCTGTAATAACACCTGTAACCCTGTACATGTGACTATTAAACACTGTAATAACACCTGTAACCCTGTACATGTGACTATTAAACACTGTAATAACACCTGCTACCCTGTACGTGTGACTATTAAACACTGTAATAACACCTGCTACCCTGTACATGTGACTATTAAACACTGTAATAACACCTGCTACCCTGTACATGTGACTATTAAACACTGTAATAACACCTGCTACCCTGTACATGTGACTATTAAACGCTGTAATAACACCTGTAACCCTGTACATGTGACTATTAAACACTGTACCCTGTAATAACACCTGTAACCCTGTACATGTGACTATTAAACACTGTAATAACACCTGTAACCCTGTACATGTGACTATTAAACACTGTACCCTGTAATAACACCTGTAACCCTGTACATGTGACTATTACACACTGTAATAACACCTGCTACCCTGTACATGTGACTATTAAACACTGTAATAACACCTGCTACCCTGTACATGTGACTATTAAACACTGTAATAACACCTGTAACCCTGTACATGTGACTATTAAACACTGTAATAACACCTGTAACCCTGTACATGTGACTATTAAACACTGTAATAACACCTGCTACCCTGTACATGTGACTATTAAACACTGTAATAACACCTGTAACCCTGTACATGTGACTATTAAACACTGTACCCTGTAATAACACCTGCTACCCTGTACATGTGACTATTAAACACTGTAATAACACCTGTAACCCTGTACATGTGACTATTAAACACTGTAATAACACCTGCTACCCTGTACATGTGACTATTAAACACTGTAATAACACCTGTACATGTGACTATTAAACCCTGTAATAACACCTGCAACCCTGTACATGTGACTATTAAACACTGTAATAACACCTGCTACCCTGTACATGTGACTAGTAAACACTGTAATAACACCTGCAACCCTGTACATGTGACTATTAAACACTGTAATAACACCTGCTACCCTGTACATGTGACTAGTAAACACTGTACCCTGTAATAACACCTGTAACCCTGTACATGTGACTATTAAACACTGTAATAACACCTGCTACCCTGTACATGTGACTATTAAACACTGTAATAACACCTGCTACCCTGTACATGTGACTATTAAACACTGTACCCTGTAATAACACCTGTAACCCTGTACATGAGACTATTAAACACTGTAATAACACCTGTAACCCTGTACATGTGACTATTAAACACTGTACCCTGTAATAACACCTGTAACCCTGTATATGTGACTATTAAACACTGTACCCTGTAATAACACCTGCTACCCTGTACATGTGACTATTAAACACTGTAATAACACCTGTAACCCTGTACATGTGACTATTAAACACTGTAATAACACCTGCTGCCCTGTACATGTGACTATTAAACACTGTACCCTGTAATAACACCTGTAACCCTGTACATGTGACTATTAAACACTGTAATAACACCTGTAACCCTGTACATGTGACTATTAAACACTGTAATAACACCTGCTACCCTGTACGTGTGACTATTAAACACTGTAATAACACCTGCTACCCTGTACATGTGACTATTAAACACTGTAATAACACCTGCTACCCTGTACATGTGACTATTAAACACTGTAATAACACCTGCTACCCTGTACATGTGACTATTAAACGCTGTAATAACACCTGTAACCCTGTACATGTGACTATTAAACACTGTACCCTGTAATAACACCTGTAACCCTGTACATGTGACTATTAAACACTGTAATAACACCTGTAACCCTGTACATGTGACTATTAAACACTGTACCCTGTAATAACACCTGTAACCCTGTACATGTGACTATTAAACACTGTAATAACACCTGCTACCCTGTACATGTGACTATTAAACACTGTAATAACACCTGCTACCCTGTACATGTGACTATTAAACACTGTAATAACACCTGTAACCCTGTACATGTGACTATTAAACACTGTAATAACACCTGTAACCCTGTACATGTGACTATTAAACACTGTAATAACACCTGCTACCCTGTACATGTGACTATTAAACACTGTAATAACACCTGTAACCCTGTACATGTGACTATTAAACACTGTACCCTGTAATAACACCTGCTACCCTGTACATGTGACTATTAAACACTGTAATAACACCTGTAACCCTGTACATGTGACTATTAAACACTGTAATAACACCTGCTACCCTGTACATGTGACTATTAAACACTGTAATAACACCTGTACATGTGACTATTAAACACTGTAATAACACCTGTAACCCTGTATATGTGACTATTAAACACTGTAATAACACCTGCTACCCTGTACATGTGACTAGTAAACACTGTAATAACACCTGCAACCCTGTACATGTGACTATTAAACACTGTAATAACACCTGCTACCCTGTACATGTGACTAGTTACCCTGTAATAACACCTGTAACCCTGTACATGTGACTATTAAACACTGTAATAACACCTGCTACCCTGTACATGTGACTATTAAACACTGTAATAACACCTGCTACCCTGTACATGTGACTATTAAACACTGTACCCTGTAATAACACCTGTAACCCTGTACATGTGACTATTAAACACTGTACCCTGTAATAACACCTGCTACCCTGTACATGTGACTATTAAACACTGTACCCTGTAATAACACCTGTAACCCTGTACATGTGACTATTAAACACTGTAATAACACCTTTAACCCTGTACATGTGACTATTAAACACTGTACCCTGTAATAACACCTGCAACCCTGTACATGTGACTATTAAACACTGTAATAACACCTGTAACCCTGTACATGTGACTATTAAACACTGTAATAACACCTGTAACCCTGTACATGTGACTATTAAACACTGTACCCTGTAATAACACCTGCAACCCTGTACATGTGACTATTAAACACTGTAATAACACCTGTAACCCTGTACATGTGACTATTAAACACTGTAATAACACCTGCAACCCTGTACATGTGACTATTAAACACTGTAATAACACCTGCAACCCTGTACATGTGACTATTAAACACTGTAATAACACCTGTAACCCTGTACATGTGACTATTAAACACTGTAATAACACCTGTAACCCTGTACATGTGACTATTAAACACTGTAATAACACCTGCTACCCTGTACATGTGACTATTAAACACTGTACCCTGTAATAACACCTGCTACCCTGTACATGTGACTATTAAACACTGTAATAACACCTGTAACCCTGTACATGTGACTATTAAACACTGTAATAACACCTGCAACCCTGTACATGTGACTATTAAACACTGTAATAACACCTGTAACCCTGTACATGTGACTATGAAACACTGTAATATTACCTGCAACCCTGTACATGTGACTATTAAACACTGTAATAACACTGATAGGCTAAAATACAGGCAGGAATAGGGAATAGGCATCTTTAGTTAGGCAGGCAAAAACTATCATACACGGGAGGATCAAATTACATGCAAACCAGCGCTCTGAATAGACGTGTGTCACAAAACAAACACTACCTCACAGTGATGGAATGCAAAGAACTGAACTTAATAGTGTGTGATAATGACATACAGGTGTGTGAACAGGTGATTAGAATTCAGGTGATTGGGATCTATGTGTTTGAGAGTGTGAGCTGGAAAGTGGGCTGGAGAGTGAGCTGCGTTCAGGGGATCTATGTGTTTGAGAGTGTGAGCTGGAAAGTGGGCTGGAGAGTGAGCTGCGTTCAGGGGATCTATGTGTTTGAGAGTGTGAGCTGGAAAGTGGGCTGGAGAGTGAGCTGCGTTCAGGGGATCTATGTGTTTGAGAGTGTGTTGGAAGCAGACGTAACACAGGTAGGTTATGAATTATATCGCCGAAGCTGTAACTTTGTCAAAGTTTTTTCTGTGTCATAACCAAAGTTTGCATGCCACATTTTTGCCGAACCCGAACATAGACAAAGTTTATTTGAAGATTGAGACCTCACATCACCAAGTCAACAATAGGCTACTATCTATCTAGGCTACTGTCTCTTTCCAAAGAGATATCCAGGATTGTAACATACTCTGTTTCACAGAAACATGGCTAGCTGGGGACATGCTGTCGGAGTCAGTACAGACAACGAGATTTTCAGTGCATCAACATCTCTCTGGTAAGATGAAGGATAGGGGTGTATGTTTCGTGATTAATGACTCATGGTGTAATTGTAAAAACATATAAGAACTCAAGTCCTTTTGTTCACCAGACCTAGAATTCCTCACAATCAAATGCCGACCGTATTATCTCCCAAGAGACCTCTCCTCGGTTATCGTCACAGCTGTGTATGTCCCCCTGCAAGTGGATACCAAGACGGCCATCAAGGAACTTCACTGGACTTTATGCAAACTGGAAACCACATATCCTGAGGTTACATTTATTGTAGCTGGGGATTTTAACTAAGCTCATTTGAGAATAAGGCTACCTAAATTCTATCAGCATACTGATTGCAGTACACGAGCGAGTAACACACTCGACCATTGCTACTCTAACTTCCGCGTTACATACAAGGCCCTCCCCCGCCTTCCTTTTGGCTAAACCAACCATGACTCCATCTTGTTGCTCCCCTCCTACAGGCAAAAACTAAAACAGCACGGCCCGTGCTTAGGTATAGCCAAGGCTGATCTGACCAATCGGATTCCACGCTTCAAGATTGTTTTGATCACGTGGACTGAGATATGTTCCGGGTAGCCTCAGAGAATTACATTGACATAAGACATTCAAACAGCATAGAAACAAAGTGGAGTCGCATTTCAACAGCTCAGACATGAGACATATGTGGCAGGGGTCTACAGACTATCACGGATTACAAAAAGAAAACCAGCCCCGTCGCGGACATCGTCATCTTGCTCCCAGACAAATTTAACAACTTCTTTCTGCGTTTTGAGGACAATACATTGCCACTGACACGGCCCGCCGGTGAATTTTGGCTCATTCCTCCTTGCAGAGCTGGTGTAACTGAGTCAGGTTTGTAGGCCTCCTTGCTCGCACACGCTTTTTTTAGTTCTGCCCACAAATGTTCTATAGGATTGAGGTCAGGGCTTTGTGATGGCCACTCCAATACCTTGACTTTGTTGTCTTTCAGCCATTTTGCCACAACTTTGGAAGTATGCTTGGGGTCATTGTCCATTTGGAAGACCCATTTGCGACCAAGCTTTAACTTCCTGACTGATGTCTTGAGATGTTGCTTCAATATATCCACATAATTTCCCTGCCTCATGATGCCACTGTTTTGTGAAGTGCACCAGTCCCTCCTGCAGCAATGTGTAACAGTATACCTTCTGTTCCCTCGCACCGACCCGGGCTCCAACCAAGGGTGCTTCTGTTGGGGGGCTTTTGTAAACGATGTGAAATGGCTAGCTACTTAGCGGTGGTGCGCGCTAATAGTGTTTCAATCGGTGACGCCACTTGCTCTGAGACCTTGAAGTAGTTGTTAAACAACAGCCACCCTGGAAGCATCGTGACGTCACCGATTGAAACGCTATTTAGCGTGCACCACCGCTAACTAGCTAGCCATTTCACATCGGTTACACTCGGTTTGACCTCCTCCTTTTCCACAGCAACCAGTGATCCGTGTCAACAGCATCAATGTAACAGTATAACTTCTGTCCCTCTCCTCGCCCCAACCTGGGCACGAACCAGAGACCCTCTGCACACATCAACAACAGCCACCCTCGAAGCATCGTTACCCATCACTCCACAAAAGCCGTGGCCCTTGCAGAACAAGGGGAACAACTACTTCAAGGTCTCAGAGCGAGTGACGCCACCGATTGAAAAGTTATTAGCGCGCACCACCGCTAACTGGCTAGCCATTTCACATCTGTTAAAAAGCACCCCACAACATGATGCTGCCACCCCGTGCTTCATGGTTGGGATGGTGTTCTTTGGCTTGCAAGCCTCCCCTTTTTCCTCCAAACATAACGATGGTCATTATGGCCAAACAGTTCTATTTTTGTTTCATCAGACCAGAGGACATTTCTCCAAAAAGTACTATCTTTGTCCCCATGTGCAGTTGCAAACCGTAGTCTGGCTTTTATATGGTGGTTTTGGAGCAGTGGCTTCTTCCTTGCTGAGCAGCCTTTCAGGTTATGTCTATATAGGACTCGTTTTACTGCGGATTTAGATACTTTGTACCGGTTTCATTCAGCATCTTCACAAGGTCCTTTGCTGCTGTTCTGTGATTGATTTGCACTTTCCGCACCAAAGTACGTTAATCTCTAGGAGACAGAACACGTCTCCTTCCTGAGAGGTATGATGGCTGCGTGGTCCCATGGTGTTTGTACTTGCATACTATTGTTTGTACAGATGAACATGGTTCCTGGGTCTTTTGATTTTCCCTGAGTTTGAAGGTAGGCCTTGAAAAACATTCACAGGTACACCTCCAATTGACTCAAATTATGTCAATTAGCCTATCAGATGCTTCTAAAGCCATGACATAATTTTCTGGAATTTTCCAAGCTGTTTAAAGGAACAGTCAACTTAGTGTATGTAAACTTCTGACCCACTGGAATTGTGATACAGTGAATTATAAGTTAAATAATCTGTCTGTAAACATTTTTGGGAAAAATTACTTGTGTCATGCACAAAGTAGATGTCCTAACCGACTTGCCAAAACTATAGTTTGTTATTAACAAGAAATTTGTGGAGTGGTTGAAAACGAGATTTAATGACTCCAACCTGATGTCAGTGATCTTCAGGTCGGAAAGTCGGAGCGCTAGAAAGATGCCAGAGTTTCTGACTTGGAACTACGAGTTGGATGACAGTTCAAAACTATTTTTCCCAGTTGGAGATGGCTGATGAATGGCTGATGAATGGCTGATGAATGGTTGATGAATGGCTGATGAATGGCTGATGAATGGCTGATGAATGGTTGATGAATGGCTGATGAATGGTTGATGAATGGCTGATGAATGGCTGATGAATGGCTGATGAATGGCTGATGAATGGCTGATGAATGGCTGATGAATGGCTGATGAATGGCTGATGAATGGTTGATGAATGGTTGATGGTTGAATGGCTGATGAATGGCTGATGAATGGCTGATGAATGGTTGATGAATGGCTGATGAATGGTTGATAAATGGCTGATGAATGGCTGATGAATGGCTGATGGATGGCTGATGAATGGTTGATGAATGGCTGATGAATGGCTGATGAATGGCTGATGAATGGCTGATGAATGGTTGATGAATGGTTGATGAATGGCTGATGAATGGCTGATGAATGGCTGATGAATGGCTGATGTTTTTTTTTTTAGTTGCCAGTTGTTTGGAGCACAGCAAAACAGAAATAAGAATGAATAGAAAGGCCATCTCCATTCAAGTCAGTGATGGCATAATGGGTGGACTGGCAGCCATTTTGAGTGTACCCATGCCAGAAAGTAAAAGCCGGAATTGCACCCTTCAATCTGTGCTGTGTGATTTGTTGAGTTAACACAATTTATATTAAATAAAACAAAAATGTAATTGCATGAGCCATCAGTTAGCATCCTTTGAATGAACATTCTACATTACCAGGTAAATCCAACATCAGTTGATAGAACATTCCAAACCATACCATGGAAATGATTGCAACACATTACCAGGCAGCCATTTTGAGTGTACCCGTTTGTTTACCAGCCAGGGTAAGAGCTTCTAATACGTTCTATTCATTGTAATTTCTATGGTCAAAACCCACGCCCCGTTACGTACCGACGCAAAGATGTGATACGTGATGCAAGTGACGCAGTTACGCAGCGCATGCTTTGTAACCCCAAGCGTCCCTTGAACCAAGGCAAAGGTATTTTTGCAACATTTGAAAGGTTTTATGTATGTAGCTAACGTTTCTTTAAGGTTGATACATTTTCTTGATATTATTGTTGTGTTATACATGATCGCAACCAATTAAACCAAGTTTTTAACCCGTTTGGTGCAGTCGTTGCTTGCACAATGTTGGGCTAGCTAGCTAGCAGTAGATAAGTTCAATCAATGCATTTTCATTTAACGTTATTTGATTTTACTTCCCTAAACTCGGTTGGTTATTATTGCAAACATAAGGTGCTTGTTAACAGTTTGTACGGTCTACGATTTATGTTTGTAATGTGAATGTTACGAATGGTTTTTGTCGTAGCTAGCTAGCTACAGCAGCTAATCTTACATTGTAGGTCCCGTTGGTATGCTAACGTTAGTCACTTAAGCAGCCAGTGGGCTTCCATAGTATTCGCATGATAGTTGAGCTTTCTTTGCTAGCTAGTTGAAGTTATAGAAGTTAAAAGTCCATAATAAAAACGTTTTTGATTTGTAGCAAATAATGATGACCATGTTTTGATCAGCCAAGTTCGTTGAAGAAGCCTGAGCGGAGATGTACCGTCCCAAACCGACGCTACGGGACCGACAGCACCTGTACCGGCTGATCATCAGCCAGTTGCTGTATGACGGTTACACCAACATCGCCAACAACCTCATCACGGAGGTGAAGCCACAGAGCGTCGTGTCGCCCTCTGAGAACCTCATGCAGCTGGCCAAGATAGGTGAGTGGGTAGTGGGTAGTGGACTAGCTGGTAGGAGAATACTAACTACATGTCTGCAGTGTTTTGGAACTATACTGATCCACTGATTCATCCATCCCGTCCTCCCAAGACATAGCGAATGGCGACAGTGTAGTTTGCTAGCTAAATGTCTGTAGTGTTGTGTCACTGTTTTAATCAACTGTATTGCTCCATTCACCCCCAGGCAAGGAGAATGATGACTGTGGTGCACAAGATGGCTCAATGTCTGCAGTTTGATCGGTTGTAAAACTGTATCTCTCCATCCAACCTCCTCTCTCCAGGCATGGAGAATGATGACAGTGCGGTGCAGTATGCCATCGGGCGGTCTGACACAGTGGCACCAGGCGTTGGCATCGACCTGGAGTTTGACGCTGATGTCCAGTCCATGTCCCCCGAGGCGTCTGAGTACGAGACTTGTTACGTGACGTCTCATAAGGGTCCCTGTCGCGTGGCCACCTACAGCCGGGACGGGCAGCTCATTGCTACGGGCTCCGCAGACGCCTCCATCAAAGTCTTGGACACAGAACGTATGCTGGCCAAGAGTGCCATGCCCATAGAGGTGAGACAGGGGGCTGACATAGTGGTCTTGAATTGTAAAGTGGTGTAGCCTGTATGGACATTGTTTTGCAAACAGTTTGAACATATTTACCTGCCATGTTGCATTATTCAAGTAGGTCAACTTGTGTACAACATGAGTGGGGAGATAATGTAGCCAGACAGATGGTGATGAATGAGGAAGTGGAGCAGGCTCTGCGCTTCGTTTTATAAAGGGGCTGCTCTGATAGACAGACTTGAGCCTCTCGAGACATTTGACAGACCGAATGTAACAAATTCTAGCACCGAAACTTTGTTTTTTGTATCGCAGGAGGGTACAGAAGTTTTGGTATACCATGCAACACTATGATAGAGACCTACCTGTATTTGTCTAATAAGAACGGTGTGCTGTAATAAGACCTAGGTGATCAGAACATTAATGTTCCTGTGTGTTCTAGGTGATGATGAATGAGACAGCCCAGCAGAACATGGAGAACCACCCTGTGATCAGAACACTGTACGACCACGTGGATGAGGTCACGTGTCTGGCATTCCACCCCACGGAACAGATCCTGGCGTCTGGGTCACGTGACTACACCCTCAAACTGTTTGACTACTCCAAGCCCTCTGCCAAGAGAGCCTTCAAACATGTACAGGTAACAACAGAGGCGGGGCCTTTGGACGGGTAGCAACAGAGGCGGGGCCTTTGGACGGGTAGCAACAGAGGCGGGGCCTTTGGACGGGTAGCAACAGAGGCGGGGCCTTTGGACGGGTAGCAACAGAGGCGGGGCCTTTGGACGGGTAGCAACAGAGGCGGGGCCTTTGGACGGGTAGCAACAGAGGCGGGGCCTTTGGACGGGTAGCAACAGAGGCGGGGCCTTTGGACGGGTAGCAACAGAGGCGGGGCCTTTGGACGGGTAGCAACAGAGGCGGGGCCTTTGGACGGGTAGCAACAGAGGCGGGGCCTTTGGACGGGTAGCAACAGAGGCGGGGCCTTTGGACGGGTAGCAACAGAGGCGGGGCCTTTGGACGGGTAGCAACAGAGGCGGGGCCTTTGGACGGGTAGCAACAGAGGCGGGGCCTTTGGACGGGTAGCAACAGAGGCGGGGCCTTTGGACGGGTAGCAACAGAGGCGGGGCCTTTGGACGGGTAGCAACAGAGGCGGGGCCTTTGGACGGGTAGCAACAGAGGCGGGGCCTTTGGACGGGTAGCAACAGAGGCGGGGCCTTTGGACGGGTAGCAACAGAGGCGGGGCCTTTGGACGGGTAGCAACAGAGGCGGGGCCTTTGGACGGGTAGCAACAGAGGCGGGGCCTTTGGACGGGTAGCAACAGAGGCGGGGCCTTTGGACGGGTAGCAACAGAGGCGGGGCCTTTGGACGGGTAGCAACAGAGGCGGGGCCTTTGGACGGGTAGCAACAGAGGCGGGGCCTTTGGACGGGTAGCAACAGAGGCGGGGCCTTTGGACGGGTAGCAACAGAGGCGGGGCCTTTGGACGGGTAGCAACAGAGGCGGGGCCTTTGGACGGGTAGCAACAGAGGCGGGGCCTTTGGACGGGTAGCAACAGAGGCGGGGCCTTTGGACGGGTAGCAACAGAGGCGGGGCCTTTGGACGGGTAGCAACAGAGGCGGGGCCTTTGGACGGGTAGCAACAGAGGCGGGGCCTTTGGACGGGTAGCAACAGAGGCGGGGCCTTTGGACGGGTAGCAACAGAGGCGGGGCCTTTGGACGGGTAGCAACAGAGGCGGGGCCTTTGGACGGGTAGCAACAGAGGCGGGGCCTTTGGACGGGTAAAGGTAACAACGTTCTCCTCTCAGATTGTCTGTTTGTGTAGACAGTGATGGGAGCTGGGGGGGTGCAGAACCATTAGAAAACAGGAAGTTGTGTTGAGTAGAGATATCAGGGATTTGGGCAGAACCTATAGAAAACGGGAACAGGCGTGCTGGCCTGGCGGGGCAAACCTGTGGTATCATATTACTACTTGGTGAGAATTGGCTTTTTATCACATAGTTAGTAAAATGTTGGTATTGTGACAATTCTCCTCTGAAAAGAATGTAATTGTCACCTTTTTGAGCCCAGCAGTTAGCAACCCTGGATTAGATATACTAACAGTAGTGTGTCTCTGTGTCTGCTCCCCACAGGAAGCAGAGATGCTGCGTGCCATCTCCTTCCACCCGTCAGGTGACTTCCTTTTGGTGGGGACACAGCACCCGACCCTCCGCCTCTACGACGTTAACACCTTCCAATGCTTCGTCTCCTGCAACCCTCTAGACCAGCATACTGACACCATCAGTGGAGTCAACTACAACCCTAATGCTAACAGGTAACCCCTGACCTCTAACCCTCTAGACCAGCATACTGACACCATCAGTGGAGTCAACTACAACCCTAATGCTAACAGGTAACCCCTGACCTCTAACCCTCTAGACCAGCATACTGACACCATCAGTGGAGTCAACTACAACCCTAATGCTAACAGGTAACCCCTGACCTCTAACCCTCTAGACCAGCATACTGACACCATCAGTGGAGTCAACTACAACCCTAATGCTAACAGGTAACCCCTGACCTCTAACCCTCTAGACCAGCATACTGACACCATCAGTGGAGTCAACTACAACCCTAATGCTAACAGGTAACCCCTGACCTCTAACCCTCTAGACCAGCATACTGACACCATCAGTGGAGTCAACTACAACCCTAATGCTAACAGGTAACCCTGACCTCTAACCCTCTAGACCAGCATACTGACACCATCAGTGGAGTCAACTACAACCCTAATGCTAACAGGTAACCCTGACCTCTAACCCTCTAGACCAGCATAATGACACCATCAGTGGAGTCAACTACAACCCTAATGCTAACAGGTAACCCCTGACCTCT
The DNA here is from genome assembly GCF_023373465.1 of Oncorhynchus keta. Taxonomy (NCBI): domain Eukaryota; kingdom Metazoa; phylum Chordata; class Actinopteri; order Salmoniformes; family Salmonidae; genus Oncorhynchus; species Oncorhynchus keta. Next base: position 551,665 of record NW_026287935.1, on the reverse strand, counting down.
AACCCTCTAGACCAGCATACTGACACCATCAGTGGAGTCAACTACAACCCTAATGCTAACAGGTAACCCCTGACCTCTAACCCTCTAGATCAGCATACTGACACCATCAGTGGAGTCAACTACAACCCTAATGCTAACAGGTAACCCCTGACCTCTAACCCTCTAGATCAGCATACTGACACCATCAGTGGAGTCAACTACAACCCTAATGCTAACAGGTAACCCCTGACCTCTAACCCTCTAGACCAGCATACTGACACCATCAGTGGAGTCAACTACAACCCTAATGCTAACAGGTAACCCCTGACCTCTAACCCTCTAGATCAGGTATTCCCAAACTGGGTGCAATGCTGTCGTGGGTACGCCGAATAAAAATGTCATTCACTTTTTTTTTCCTCCTTTTTAAAAAAAAATATTTTTCTTCACGTGTTCAAAAAGTCCATTGATATTTTCCAACGGGGCTATACATCTGGGTGAGGTTTTTTTCTCGCCTGAGTAACTTCGTTTCACTGCCAAAAATACAGTTAAACCATCCAGTGTTCAGCGTGTTCAACAACACAATGTCAAAAACAGGTAACCTAGTTAAATAATTAACATCCAATCACATTAACCGTTACTCATCCAATCACATTAACCGTTACTCATCCAATCACATTAACCGTTACTCATCCAATCACATTAACCGTTACTCATCCAATCACATTAACCGTTACTCATCCAGTCACATTAACCGTTACTCATCCAGTCACATTAACCGTTACTCATCCAGTCACATTAACCGTTACTCATCCAATCACATTAACCGTTACTCATCCAGTCACATTAACCGTTACTCATCCAGTCACATTAACACTCATCCAGTCACATTAACCGTTACTCATCCAATCACATTAACCGTTACTCATCCAGTCACATTAACCGTTACTCATCCAGTCACATTAACCGTTACTCATCCAGTCACATTAACCGTTACTCATCCAGTCACATTAACCGCGTACTCATCCAGTCACATTAACCATTACTCATCCAGTCACATTAACCGTTACTCATCCAGTCACATTAACCGTTACTCATCCAGTCACATTAACCGTACTCATCCAATCACATTAACCGTTACTCATCCAATCACATTAACCGTTACTCATCCAATCACATTAACCGTTACTCATCCAATCACATTAACCGTTACTCATCCAGTCACATTAACCGTTACTCATCCAGTCACATTAACACTCATCCAGTCACATTAACCGTTACTCATCCAGTCACATTAACCGTTACTCATCCAATCACATTAACCGTTACTCATCCAGTCACATTAACCGTTACTCATCCAATCACATTAACCGTTACTCATCCAGTCACATTAACCGTTACTCATCCAGTCACATTAACCGTTACTCATCCAGTCACATTAACCGTTACTCATCCAGTCACATTAACCGTTACTCATCCAGTCACATTAACCGTTACTCATCCAGTCACATTAACCGTTACTCATCCAGTCACATTAACCGTTACTCATCCAGTCACATTAACCGTTACTCATCCAGTCACATTAACCGTTACTCATCCAGTCACATTAACCGTTACTCATCCAGTCACATTAACCGTTACTCATCCAATCACATTAACCGTTACTCATCCAATCACATTAACCGTTACTCATCCAATCACATTAACCGTTACTCATCCAATCACATTAACCGTTACTCATCCAATCACATTAACCGTTACTCATCCAATCACATTAACCGTTACTCATCCAGTCACATTAACCGTTACTCTCTCACAGGAAACCTTCACTCTTGCACAGACATTTAGAAAAGAAACATGACAACTTGAAGAACAAGCCACTGGAGTTTTTCGAATGTGAATAAGTATGATTTTTGAGTAGTAAGACATGTATAAAAGCAACAGATACCATTAAGAAGGGGCTAGAAGCATCTTATACGGTGAGCTACCGAGTGGCTAAGACAGGCAAGACCCATACTATTGTGGATATGGCTAAGACAGGCAAGACCCATACTATTGTGGATAAGGCTAAGACAGGCAAGACCCATACTATTGTGGATAAGGCTAAGACAGGCAAGACCCATACTATTGTGGATAAGGCTAAGACAGGCAAGACCCATACTATTGTGGATAAGGCTAGGACAGGCAAGACCCATACTATTGTGGATATGGCTAAGACAGGCAAGACCCATACTATTGTGGATATGGCTAAGACAGGCAAGACCCATACTATTGTGGATATGGCTAAGACAGGCAAGACCCATACTATTGTGGATATGGCTAAGACAGGCAAGACCCATACTATTGTGGATATGGCTAAGACAGGCAAGACCCATACTATTGTGGATATGGCTAAGACAGGCAAGACCCATACTATTGTGGATATGGCTAAGACAGGCAAGACCCATACTATTGTGGATATGGCTCGGACAGGCAAGACCCATACTATTGTGGATATGGCTAGGACAGGCAAGACTCATAATATTGTGGATATGGCTCGGACAGGCAAGACCCATACTATTGTGGATATGGCTAGGACAGGCAAGACTCATAATATTGTGGATATGGCTCAGACAGGCAAGACCCATACTATTGTGGATATGGCTCAGACAGGCAAGACCCATAATATTGTGGATATGGCTCAGACAGGCAAGACCCATAATATTGTGGATATGGCTAGGACAGGCAAGACCCATACTATTGTGGATATGGCTAGGACAGGCAAGACCCATAATATTGTGGATATGGCTAAGACAGGCAAGACCCATAATATTGTGGATAAGGCTAGGACAGGCAAGACCCATACTATTGTGGATATGGCTCAGACAGGCAAGACCCATACTATTGTGGATATGGCTCGGACAGGCAAGACCCATACTATTGTGGATATGGCTCAGACAGGCAAGACCCATACTATTGTGGATATGGCTCAGACAGGCAAGACCCATACTATTGTGGATATGGCTCAGACAGGCATGACCCATACTATTGTGGATATGGCTCAGACAGGCAAGACCCATACTATTGTGGAGGATATCATTCTTCCTGCTGCTGAGGATATAGCTGGGGCAATGCTGGGGGAAAAGGCCCAAATAAACTATACAGACTATGTCTTCATCAAACAACACTATTTCATGATGCATCAGTGACATGGTAGGAGATGTTTGAAACAATTACTGCTTCGCATACAAGCCAGTGAATTATACGTGTTACAGCTGGATGAAGAAGACATCCTCTTGACACCAGGACAACAAGCGAGGATATAACATTTTTTTATTTTTAAGTATTGGACAGCTTTGACATCAAATGGACTTTGGTGGTCAAGATGTGTTAGTATCTGTACAGATGGCGCAAAAGCCATGACAGGAAGACCTAGTGGAGTGGTAACGTGCATGCAAGCAGTTGCTCCCGATTCCACTTGGGTACACTGCAGCATCCACCGAGAAGCTCTTGGGTCACTGCAGCATCCACCGAGAGGCTCTTGGGTCACTGCAGCATCCACCTAGAGGCTCTTGGGTACACTGCAGCATCCACCGAGAGGCTCTTGGGTACACTGCAGCATCAAGCTAGAGGCTCTTGGGTACACTGCAGCATCCACCGAGAGGCTCTTGGGTCACTGCAGCATCCACCGAGAGGCTCTTGGGTCACTGCAGCATCCACCGAGAAGCTCTTGGGTCACTGCAGCATCCACCGAGAAGCTCTTGGGTACACTGCAGCATCCACCGAGAGGCTCTTGGGTACACTGCAGCATCCACCTAGAGGCTCTTGGGTCCACTGCAGCATCCACCGAGAAGCTCTTGGGTACACTGCAGCATCCACCGAGAGGCTCTTGGGTACACTGCAGCATCCACCTAGAGGCTCTTGGGTACACTGCAGCATACACCTAGAGGCTCTTGGGTACACTGCAGCATCCACCGAGAGGCTCTTGGGTACACTGCAGCATCCACCGAGAGGCTCTTGGGTACACTGCAGCATCCACCGAGAGGCTCTTGGGTACACTGCAGCATCCACCGAGAGGCTCTTGGGTACACTGCAGCATCCACCGAGAGGCTCTTGGGTACACTGCAGCATCCACCGAGAGGCTCTTGGGTACACTGCAGCATCCACCGAGAGGCCCTTGGGTAGACTGCAGCATCCACCGAGAAGCTCTTGGGTACACTGCAGCATCCACCGAGAGGCTCTTGGGTACACTGCAGCATCCACCTAGAGGCTCTTGGGTACACTGCAGCATCCACCGAGAGGCCCTTGGGTACACTGCAGCATCTACCTAGAGGCTCTTGGGTACACTGCAGCATCCACCTAGAGGCTCTTGGGTACACTGCAGCATCCACCGAGAGGCTCTTGGGTACACTGCAGCATCCACCGAGAGGCTCTTGGGTACACTGCAGCATCCACCGAGAGGCTCTTGGGTACACTGCAGCATCCACCGAGAGGCTCTTGGGTCACTGCAGCATCCACCGAGAAGCTCTTGGGTCACTGCAGCATCCACCGAGAGGCTCTTGGGTACACTGCAGCATCCACCGAGAAGCTCTTGGGTCACTGCAGCATCCACCGAGAGGCTCTTGGGTACACTGCAGCATACACCTAGAGGCTCTTGGGTAGACTGCAGCAGCCACCTAGAGGCTCTTGGGTACACTGCAGCATCTACCGAGAGGCTCTTGCTGCCAAGGAAATGCCTGACAGCTAGAAAGATGTTTTGGCCCCTGAAACATTGTGTATTTTCTGCGTTATGCAATGATATAGGCAGTGACCATGTAACGCTTTTACAACATACAGAAGTGTGCTGGTTATCAAGGGGCAAAGTATTGACACGTATTTTAATTGAGAGACGAGTTTAAAGTTTTCTTCACTGACCATCATGTTCACTTGTCTGACCGCTTGATGATGATGAGTTTCTCACACGACTGGCCTGTCTGGGTAATGTTGTTTCTCACACGACTGGTCTGTCTGGGTGATGTTGTTTCTCACACGACTGGTCTGTCTGGGTGATGTTGTTTCTCACACGACTGGTCTGTCTGGGTGATGTTGTTTCTCACACGACTGGCCTATCTGGGTGATGTTGTTTCTCACACGACTGGCCTGTCTGGGTGATGTTTTTTCTCACCTGAATGATCTGAATCTAGGATTACAGGGACTCTCCACAACTATATTCAATGTGCGGAACAAAATTGAGGCTATGATTAAGAAGTTGGCGCTCTTCTGTCTTCATTAACAAGGACAACACACAGGTCTTCCTGTCCGGTTCATAAACATTGAACATGTTATCAAAGACCAGATTTAAACTGAGAATAGTCTGAATAGTGAAAATATGATCACTTGATGAGAGAACAGCGTGTGCAGCCTGGGGAACAGAGCACAAGCCTTTTTAGTGACTTTGTCAAATCCTCATTCAGCCCACTACACTATATTTACAGGTGTATGTGGGTCCCTCTTCAAGTTAGTGGATTCTGCTATTTCAGCCACAGCCGTGGCTGACAGGTATATACAACCGAGCACACAGCAATGCCATCTCCATAGACAAGCATTGGCAGTAGAATGGCCTTACTGAAGAGCTCAGTGACTTTCAATGTGGAAGCAGAAATGTCGAGGAGCAACAATGGCTCAGCCGCGAAGTGGTAGGCCACACAAGCTCACAGAACGGGACTACTGTCCTCGAGTGTGACTGTCCTCGGGTGTGACTGTCCTCGGGTGTGACTGTCCTCGGGTGTGACTGTCCTCGGGTGTGACTGCCCTCGAGTGTGACTGCCCTCGGGTGTGACTGCCCTCGAGTGTGACTGCCCTCGAGTGTGACTGCCCTCGGGTGTGACTGCCCTCGAGTGTGACTGCCCTCGGGTGTGACTGCCCTCGAGTGTGACTGTCCTCGGGTGTGACTGCCCTCGGGTGTGACTGCCCTCGGGTGTGACTGCCCTCGGGTGTGACTGCCCTCGGGTGTGACTGCCCTCGGGTGTGACTGCCCTCGGGTGTGACTGCCCTCGGGTGTGACTGCCCTCGGGTGTGACTGTCCTCGGGTGTGACTGTCCTCGAGTGTGACTGTCCTCGGGTGTGACTGTCCTCGGTTGCAAAACTCACTACTGCCCCTGGAAGCAATGTCAGCACAAGCACTGTTCGTCGGGACCTTCATGAAATGGTTTTCCATGCAGCCACACACAAGCCTAAGATCACCACACGCAATGCCAAGCGTTGGCTGGAGCTGTGTAAAGCTCGCTGCCTTTGGACCCTGGAGCAGTGGAAACGCTTTCTCTGAGGTGATGAATCACGCTTCACCATCTGGAAGTCCGACGGATACATGTGGGTTTGGCGGATGCCAGGAGAAGCGACCTGCCCCAATGCATAGTGCCAACTGTGAAGTGTGGCGGAGGAGGAATAATGGTCTCGGGTTGGTTTTTTTTTAATGATTCTTGCTAGGCCCCTTAGTTCTCGTGAAGAGAGATCTGGGTTTGGGGAAGGCCCTTTCCTGTTTCAGCATGACAATGCCCCCGTGCACAAAGCGAGGTCCATACAGAAATGGTTTGTCAATCGGTGTGGATGATCATTTATAATTAGAAAAACCGTTATCCTTTTTATCCCTAATTTGGTGATATATTATTATATTATATATTATTATTATTATTATTATTATTATTATTATTATATTCACTTGGCTCATCGCTACACCTCCCCAACGGGCTTGGGAGAGGCAAAGGTCGAGTTATGTGTCCCTCGAAACAACCTGCCAAACCACGCTTCTTAACACTTAAGCCAACTGCATCAATGTGTTGGGAGGAAACGCCGTTCAATTGACGACTGAAGCCAGCTTGCAGGTTCCCGGCCCGCCACAAGGAGTCGCTAAAGCGCAATGAGCCAAAGAAAGCCCCCTGGCCACACCCGAACGACACTGGGCCAATTGTGCACCGTCCTATAGGATTCCCGGTCATGGCCGGCTGTGACAGCCTGGGATCAAACCCCAGTCTGTCTTGACACCTCAACACTGTGATGCAGTGCCATAGACCGCTGCGCCACTCGGGAGGCTGTGGTGTGGAAGAACTTGACTGGCCCGCTGCACAGAGCCCTGACCTCAACCCCATCAAATCTTTGATGAATTGGAACGCCGACTGTGAGCCGGGCCTTATCACCCAACATCAGTACCCAACCTCACTAATACTCTTGTGGCTGGATGGAAGCAAGTCCCCGCAGCAATGTTCCAACATCTAGTGGAAAACCTTCCCAGAATAGTGGAGGCTGTTATAGCAGCAAAGGGGGGTCCAACTCCATATTAATGACTTCCCAGAAGACTAGGGGCTGTTATAGCAGCAAAGGGGGGGACCAACTCCATATTAATGCCCATGATTTTGAAATGAAATGTTCGATGAGCAGGTGTCCACATCACAATCGGTATGGCCGATTAATTAGGGCCGATTTCAAGTTTTCATAACGATCGGAAGTCTGTATTTTTGGGCGCCGTTTTGCCTATTTATTATTATTTTTTACACCTTTATTTAATCTTTATTTAACTAGGCAAGTCAGTTAAAAACACATTATTATTTTCAATTCCGCCCTAGGAACAGTGTGTTAACTGCCTTGTTCAGGGGCAGAACGACAGATTTTCACCCTGTCAGCTTGGGGGATCCAATCTTGCAACCTTACAGTTAACTAGTCCAACGCAACAACGACCTGCCTCTCTCTCGTTGCACTCCACAAGGAGACTGGCTGTTAGGCGAATGCAGTAAGCCAAGTTAAGTTGCTAGCTAGCATTAAACTTATCTTATAAAAAAACAATCATAATCACTAGTTAACTACACATGGTTGATGATATTATCTAGCGTGTCCTGCGTTGCATATAATCTGACTGAGCATACAAGTATCTGAGTATCTGACTGAGCGGTGGTAGGCAGAAGCAGGCGCGTAAACATTCATTCAAACAGCACTTTCGTGCGTTTTTGCCAGCAGCTCTTCATTGTGCGTCAAGCATTGAGCTGTTTATGACTTCAAACCTATCAACTCCCGAGATGAGGCTCGTGTGACCGAAGTGAAATGGCTAGCAAGTTAGCGTGCGCTAATTGTCGTTGTTGCTGGTTCGAGTTCAGGGAGGAGCGAGGAGAGGGACGGAAGCTATACTGTTACACTGGCAATACTAAAGTGCCTATAAGAACATCCAATAGCCAAAGGTTAATGAAACACAAATGGTATAGGGGGAAATAGTCCTACATTTCCTATAATAACTACTTATATGGCACATATTTTACATGGAACAAATTCTACTTTTACTTCTCCAACACTTTGTTTTTGCATTATTTAAACCAAATTCAACATGTTTCTTTGTTTACTTGAGATTAAATTGATTTTATTGATGTATTATATTAAGTTAAAATAAGTGTTCATTCAGTATTGTTGTAATTGTCATTATTACAAATAAATAAATAAAATCGGCCGATTTTAAATCGGTATCTGCGTTGAAAAATCATAATCAGTCGACCTCTAGTCTACATGCTTGTGGTCATGTAGTGTATCTTTTGATTTCTAAGACATTCTAAGGTTCGTATTATTCACAACTAAAGTTACCATGCAAGTCTAAATCTAGCATTGAGGACCAGTTTCAAGTCATCACTTTTATGCTCAACGTAGCCACTTCATATAAGTACTCGCCCCGGGAATGGGGAAAAATATCCTCTTTTATTCAGCTAAGTTTAATTTTCTCATTCTATAAAATAATGGCAATATCTTGTCTGCTAAATGAACAGGTCTACAGTCTATAGCCAGATAACATACAGTATCTAGTCTGAAAAATGAACTAGTCTACAGTCTATAGCCAGATAACATACAGTATCTAGTCTGATAAATGAACTAGTCTACAGTCTATAGCCAGATAACATATGGTATCTAGTCTGATAAATGAACAGGTCTACAGTATCTAGTCTGATAATATACATTATCTAGTTTGATAAATGAACTAGTCTACAGTCTATAGTCAGATAACATATGGTATCTAGTCTGATAAATGAACAGGTCTACAGTATCTAGTCTGATAACATACAGTATCTAGTCTGATAAATGAACAGGTCTACAGTCTATAGCCAGATAACATACAGTGTCTAGTCTGATAAATGAACAAGTCTACAGTCTATAGCCAGATAACATACAGTATCTAGTCTGATAAATGAACAAGTCTACAGTCTATAGCCAGATAACATACAGTATCTAGTCTGATAAATGAACAAGTCTACAGTCTATAGCCAGATAACATACAGTATCTAGTCTGATAACATACAGTATCTAGTCAGATAACATACAGTATCTAGTCTGATAACATACAGTATCTAGTCTGATAAATGAACAGGTCTACAGTCTTTAGCCAGATAACATACAGTATCTAGTCTGATAACATACAGTATCTAGTCAGATAACATACAGTATCTAGTCTGATAAATGAACAGGTCTACAGTCTTTAGCCAGATAACATACAGTATCTAGTCTGATAAATGAACAAGTCTACAGTCTATAGCCAGATAACATACAGTATCTAGTCTGATAACATACAGTATCTAGTCTGATAAATGAACAAGTCTACAGTCTATAGCCAGATAACATACAGTATCTAGTCTGATAACATACAGTATCTAGTCTGATAAATGAACAAGTCTACAGTCTATAGCCAGATAACATACAGTATCTAGTCTGATAAATGAACTAGTCTACAGTCTATAGCCAGATAACATACAGTATCTAGTCTGATAACATACAGTATCTAGTCTGATAAATGAACAAGTCTACAGTCTATAGCCAGATAACATACAGTATCTAGTCTGATAAATGAACAGGTCTACAGTCTATAGCCAGATAACATACAGTATCTAGTCTGATAAATGAACTAGTCTACAGTCTATAGCCAGATAACATACAGTATCTAGTCTGATAAATGAACAGGTCTACAGTATCTAGTCAGATAACATACAGTATCTAGTCTGATAAATGAACAAGTCTACAGTCTATAGCCAGATAACATACAGTATCTAGTCTGATAAATGAACAGGTCTACAGTCTATAGCCAGATAACATACAGTATCTAGTCTGATAAATGAACAGGTCTACAGTATCTAGTCAGATAACATACAGTATCTAGTCAGATAACATACAGTATCTAGTCTGATAAATGAACAGGTCTACAGTCTTTAGCCAGATAACATACAGTATCTAGTCTGATAAATGAACTAGTCTACAGTCTATAGCCAGATAACATACAGTATCTAGTCTGATAAATGAACAGGTCTACAGTCTATAGCCAGATAACATACAGTATCTAGTCTGATAAATGAACTAGTCTACAGTCTATAGCCAGATAACATACAGTATCTAGTCTGATAACATACAGTATCTAGTCTGATAAATGAACAAGTCTACAGTCTATAGCCAGATAACATACAGTATCTAGTCAGATAACATACAGTATCTAGTCTGATAAATGAACTAGTCTACAGTCTATAGCCAGATAACATAGCTGGCCAACTCATATTCTGTTCTTCTGAAATACATTTTCTTCATATAGTGTTTCTTTAGACCTGCCTAAAATAAATAAATTAGTTTATTGTGATGGTGTTTAATCAGGTGATTTATTAGACTTGAAAATGTAGCTGTTTATAAGGTGCATCATCAGCTTGAATGGAGGCCTGGAGATGATCAACATGTTTATGTTCATTAATGGTCAATTACCGTGAGACTGGCAGTCTTCTGCTTGACAATAACCAGCTGACAGAATATAACTGCCACAGCCCTTAGGTCCCCAACACATGACCTTAACCCTGACAGAATATAACTGCCACAGCCCTTAGGTCCCCAACACATGACCTTAACCCTGACAGAATATAACTGCCACAGCCCTTAGGTCCCCAACACATGACCTTAATACTGACAGAATATAACTGCCATAGCCCTAAGGTCCCTGACCCATGACCTTAACCCTGACAGAATATAACTGCCACAGCCCTGAGGTCCCCAACACATGACCTTAACCCTGACAGAATATAACTGCCACAGCCCTGAGGTCCCCAACACATGACCTTAACCCTGACAGAATATAACTGCCACAGCCCTTAGGTCCCCAACACATGACCTTAACCCTGACAGAATATAACTGCCACAGCCCTTAGGTCCCCAACACATGACCTTAACCCTGACAGAATATAACTGCCACAGCCGTTAGGTCCCCAACACATGACCTTAACCCTGACAGAATATAACTGCCACAGCCGTTAGGTCCCCAACACATGACCTTAACCCTGACAGAATATAACTGCCACAGCCGTTAGGTCCCCAACACATGACCTTAACCCTGACAGTGTCAACAGGTGGGTTCACTAGACTGGCTCAGTCCCTGACCCATGACCTTAACCCTGACAGTGTCAACAGGTGGGTTCACTAGACTGGCTCAGTCCCTGATCCATGACCTTAACCCTCTGCTCATTCTGTCTCCAGCTATGTGACGTGCAGTAAGGACGGCAGTATCAAGCTGTGGGACGGCGTGTCTAACCGCTGTGTGATGACGTTTGATAAGGCCCATGATGGGGCGGAGGTCTGCTCCGCTGTCTTCTCGAAGAACTCCAAGTACGTCCTCTCCACCGGGAAAGACTCTGTCGCCAAACTGTGGGAGATCTCCACTGGGCGCCCCCTGGTCAAATACACAGGTAACCTCTTACCCAAACCCCTTACCACAGACACTAGCCTTAACCCCCCCACCTCCCCCCCCAGACACTAGCCTTAAACCCTTACCTATCTCCCCCTAAGATGAGTGTGATTGAGGAATAGACAGGGAGAGGGGCTGAGGTGTTCTGGGGTGGTGTCGACTGGTCCTTCTGTAGCTCAGTTGGTAGAGCATGGCGCTTGTAACGCCAGGGTAGTGGGTTCGATTCCCGGGACCACCCATACGTAGAATGTATGCACACATGACTGTAAGTCGCTTTGGATAAAAGCGTCTGCTAAATGGCATATTATATTATATTATAATCGGTATGGCCGATTTAATTAGGGACGATTTCAAGTTTTCATAACAATCGGTATTTTGGGGCGCCGATTTCTGTTTTTTTTTTAAATATATATCTTTATTTATTTTTATCTGTTATTTAACGAGGCAAGTCAGTTAAGAACATATTCTTATTTTCATTGACGGCCTAGAAACTGTGGGTTAACTGCCTGTTCAGGGCAGAACGACAGATTTTCACCTTGTCAGCTCAGGGTTCCAGTCTTGCAACCGCACAGTTAACTAGTCCCACGCTCTAACCACTGCACTCCACGAGTAGCTTGCCTGTTGCGCGAATGTAGTAGACGCCAAGGTAAATTGCTAGCTAGCATTAAACTTATCTTATCAATCATAATCACTAGTTAACTACTAATCCAGTTTAGCAGGCAATATCAACCAGGTGAAATTGTCATTTCTCTTGCGTTCATTGCACGCAGAGTCAGGGTATATGCAACAGTTTGTGCTGCCTGGCTCATTGCGACCTAATTTGCCAGAATTTTACGTAATTATGAAATAACATTGAAGGTTGTGTAATGTAACAGAAATATATTTAGACTTAGGGATGCCACCCGTTAGATAAAATACCGAACGTTTCCGTATTTCACTGAAATAATAAAAGTTTTGTTTTCGAAATGATAGTTTCCGGATTCAATCATATTAATGACCAAAGGCTTGTATTTCTGTGTGTTATTAAAGTCTGATTTGATAGAGCAGTCTGACTGAGCAGCAGCAGGCCCGTAATCATTCATTCAAACAGCACTTTTGTGCGTTTCGCCAGCAGCTCTTCACAAGCACAGCGCTGTTTAAGACTTCAAGCCTATCAGCCTAATGGCCGGTGTAACCAATGTGAAATGGCTAGTTAGTTAGCTGGGTGTGCGCTAATACTGTTTCAAACGTCACTCGCTTTTAGATTTGGAGTAGTTATTCCCCTTGCGCTGCAAGGGCCGCGGCTTTTCATGGGTAACGATGCTTCGATGGTGGCTGTTGTCGTTGTGTTCCTGGTTCGAGCCCAGGTAGGGGCGAGGAGGGGGACGGAAGCTATACTGTTACACTGGCAATACTAAAGTGCCTATAAGAACATCCAATAGTCCAAGGTTAATGAAATACAAATGGTATAGAGGGAAATTGTCCTGTAAATACTATATTAACTATAACCTAAAACCTCTTACCTTGGAATATTGAAGTCTCATGTTAAAAGAAACTACCAACTTTCATATGTTCTCATGTTCTGAGCAAGGAACTGAAACGTTAGCTTTTTATCATGGCACATATTACTTTCTTCCCCAACACTTTGTTTTTGTATTATTTAAACCAAATTGAACATGTTTCATTATTTATTTATCTGGGGTGGTGTTGGTTGAGTCAGGACAAAGAGAGGAGGTCTGGGGTGGGTTGAGTCAGGACAAAGAGAGGTCTGGGATGGGTTGAGTCAGGACAAAGAGAGAGGTCTGGGATGGGTTGAGTCAGGACAAAGGGAGGAGGTCTGGGGGTGGGTTGAGTCAGGACAAAGAGAGGTCTGGGATGGGTTGAGTCAGGACAAAGAGAGAGGTCTGGGATGGGTTGAGTCAGGACAAAGAGAGAGGTCTGGGATGGGTTGAGTCAGGACAAAGAGAGGAGGTCTGGGGTGGGTTGAGTCAGGACAAAGAGAGAGGAGGTCTGGGGATGGGTTGAGTCAGGACAAAGAGAGGGGAGGTCTGGGGATGGGTTGAGTCAGGACAAATAGAGGAGGTCTGGGGATGGGTTGAGTCAGGACAAATAGAGGTGGTCTGGGGATGGGTTGAGTCAGGACAAAGAGAGGAGGTCTGGGGTGGGTTGAGTCAGGACAAAGAGAGGAGGTCTGGGGTGGGTTGAGTCAGGACAAAGAGAGGAGGTCTAGGGTGGGTTGAGTCAGGACAAAGGGAGAGGAGGTCTGGGGTGGGTTGAGTCAGGACAAAGGGAGAGGAGGTCTGGGGTGGGTTGAGTCAGTACAAAGAGAGAGGAGGTCTGTGTGGGTTGAGTCAGGACAAAGGGGGTCTGGGATGGGTTGAGTCAGGACAAAGAGAGGAGGTCTGGGGTGGGTTGAGTCAGGACAAAGAGAGGAGGTCTGTGTGGGTTGAGTCAGGACAAAGGGGGGTTTGGGATGGGTTGAGTCAGGACAAAGAGAGGTCTGGGATGGGTTGAGTCAGGACAAAGAGAGAGGAGGTCTGGGGTGGGTTGAGTCAGTACAAAGAGAGAGGTCTGTGGATGGGTTGAGTCAGGACAAAGAGAGAGGAGGTCTGGGGTGGGTTGAGTCAGGACAAAGAGAGAGGTCTGGGGTGGTGTTGGTTGAGTCAGGACAAAGAGAGGTCTGGGGTGGTGTTTTGTTTGAGTCAGGACAAAGAGAGAGGTCTGGGGTGGTGTTTTGTTTGAGTCAGGACAAAGTTACTCTGATGTGGAATCATTCTTGTCCATAACTTATCCCTGTGTGACTTCCCCCCGTCAGGTGCTGGTCTGAGTGGTCGCCAGATGCATCGTACCCAGGGTGTGTTCAACCACACAGAGGACTATGTTCTGCTGCCTGATGAGAGAACCATCTCTCTATGCTGCTGGGACTCCCGATCTGCAGAGAGGAAGAACCTTCTGTCCCTGGGTCACAACAACATCGTCCGCTGTATCGTCCACTCCCCCACCAACCCAGGGTTCATGACCTGTAGTGATGACTTCAGGGCCCGCTTCTGGTACAGACGTACTACCACCGACTGAGACCCCTCTGTTGTACCTCTGACCCCTCTGTACCAACACACTACCACAGAGCCCAAACAAAATCCCTCACCACTGAGGAAACCCCCATTGACGACGACTCCACAGCCAAACGGCTCCTTACCTGACACTGGACAGCATCAGGGTCCTGCAGCCTCAGACGTTACAACAAACCGTGTCTTAGTTGACTACCCTGCCTCCATCTTGGACTGGATTTCAGTGGCGCTAGTGGAGTCTTTCTGATGACTCTGTAATGGCTTGTCATGACTGTAGTACCCAGGTATGACAGCCAGGCGGCCGTGTTTGACCAGTGAGTTTCTATCTGGGCCTGGTTTCACCATGGTGGGGAGCCATGTTGGTAGAGAACACAGCTGATTGGCCGGCTGATTACATGAACAGCGTTGTTGGGAATAGTAATCATTAACTAATCTTCTAGATATTTTGAAGACCGTGAGCAACATGCTCAGTAATACGTTTCTTTAATCGTTTGGTAAAACAACTCTGTCGTTGAGTTTGTGGTTTTCCCCTTTTTGTTTTGGTCTTTCTGATGTTTCACATTTTTATTAAAACATTGAATAAAATACGTTTTCCTGTCAGTTCTTTGACTCGAAATTGGTCTTGAAAATCTTAAGACTTAAATGTTCTAGTATATAGTTAAATGTTTTATAGTATAGAAATATGCACTGTTGTTCTATAGCACGCCTGGTAATTATTTTCCATGGAGGGTCACATTAGAATATATTTTTGCCCAGAATCGCGCGGCAGGAAGCCTAGTGGTTAGAGAATGGACTAGTAACCGAAAGATCGAGTCCCCGAGCTGACATGGTACAAATCTTTTGTTCTGCCCCTGAACAAGGCAGTTAAACCCACTGTTCCTAGTCTAGTTAACCCATTGTTCCTAGGCTAGTTAACCCATTGTTCCTAGGCTAGTTAAC
Source organism: Oncorhynchus keta (assembly GCF_023373465.1). NCBI lineage: Eukaryota > Metazoa > Chordata > Actinopteri > Salmoniformes > Salmonidae > Oncorhynchus > Oncorhynchus keta. The sequence goes on along the minus strand of NW_026287935.1, from coordinate 536,011 downwards.
CCATTGTTCCTAGGCTAGTTAACTCATTGTTCCTAGGCTAGTTAACCCACTGTTCCTAGTCTAGTTAACCCATTGTTCCTAGGCTAGGTAACCCACTGTTCCTAGTCTAGTTAACCCATTGTTCCTAGGCTAGTTAACCCATTGTTCCTAGGCTAGTTAACCCATTGTTTCTTAGGCTAGTTAACCCATTGTTCCTAGGCTAGTTAACCCATTGTTCCTAGGCTAGTTAACCCATTGTTCCTAGTCTAGTTAACCCACTGTTCCTAGTCTAGTTAACCCATTGTTCCTAGGCTAGTTAACCCATTGTTCCTAGGCTAGTTAACCCATTGTTCCTAGGCTAGTTAACCCATTGTTTCTTAGGCTAGTTAACCCATTGTTCCTAGGCTAGTTAACCCATTGTTCCTAGGCTAGTTAACCCATTGTTTCTTAGGCTAGTTAACCCATTGTTCCTAGGCTAGTTAACCCATTGTTCCTAGGCTAGTTAACCCACTGTTCCTAGGCTAGTTAACCCGTTGTTCCTAGGCTAGTTAACCCACTGTTCCTAGGCCAGTTAACCCACTGTTCCTAGGCTAGTTAACCCACTGTTCCTAGGCTCAGTTAACCCAATGTTCTTAACTAGGCTAGTTAACCCACATTTTCCTAGGCCAGTTAACCCACTGTTCCTAGGCCAGTTAACCCACTGTTCCTAGACCAGTTAACCCACTTATTCCTTTTTTAACACCAGTTAACCCACTGTTCCTAGATTTATTTTAACCCACTGTTCCTAGACCAGTTAACCCACTGTTCCTAGACCAGTTAACCCACTGTTCCTAGACCAGTTAACCCACTGTTCCATTTAGACCAGTTAACCCACTGTTCCTAGACCAGTTAACCCACTGTTCCTGACCAGTTAACCCACTGTTCCTAGGCCAGTTAACCCACTGTTCCTAGGCTAGTTTCATCCAAAATGTCTGTTCACAGACCAGTTAACCCACTGTTCCTAGGCCAGTTAACCCACTGTTCCTAGAGCCAGTTAACCCACTGTTCCTAGGCTAGTTAACCCACTGTTCCTAGACCAGTTAACCCACTGTTCCTAGACCAGTTAACCCACTGTTCCTAGACCAGTTAACCCACTGTTCCTAGACCAGTTAACCCACTGTTCCTAGACCAGTTAACCCACTGTTCCTAGACCAGTTAACCCACTGTTCCTAGACCAGTTAACCCACTGTTCCTAGACCAGTTAACCCACTGTTCCTAGACCAGTTAACCCACTGTTCCTAGACCAGTTAACCCACTGTTCCTGAGGCCAGTTAACCCACTGTTCATCTGAGGCCAGTTAACCCACTGTTCCTAGACCAGTTAACCCACTGTTCCTAGGCCAGTTAACCCACTGTTCCTAGACCAGTTAACCCACTGTTCCTAGACCAGTTAACCCACTGTTCCTGACCAGTTAACCCACTGTTCCTGAGGCCAGTTAACCCACTGTTCCTAGGCCAGTTAACCCACTGTTCCTAGGCCAGTTAACCCACTGTTCAGACTAGGCCAGTTAACCCACTGTTCCTAGGCTAGTTAACCCACTGTTCCTAGGCCAGTTAACCCACTGTTCCTAGACCAGTTAACCCACTGTTCCTAGGCCAGTTAACCCACTGTTCCTAGGCCGTCATTGTTATTTTCAATGTGTTCTTAACTAACTTGCCTCGTTAAATAAAAATACATTTAAAAAATCATATTACAGGATTATACATGTGTATGACTGACAGATATATCTACTGTAAATCACGTCCAGATATGCTACTTATTTGACTTTTTAACATGCACAGAAATAAACCATGTTCTCCTTGTGGTAGGTATTTATTATTAAAATGAACTACATGGGAGGCGAAGTACACTGTGCATTCAGCACCACGGACAGGACTCTTGGTAACGGGTAGTTATGCACAAAAACACAAGAGAGAGAGAGCTCAACATTACATTTAAACTACTCATTGTGAGGTGTTACGTCTCTGATGGGCATTGACTAGAGCAGTGAAGGCAGGTATAGTTTCTGAAACTGCTCAGGATTGTTGAGAGGTGAGTAGTCAGTGATAGAGAACAGATTTGTGCCTTGACAGACTATGTTTCATCACTGAAAATGTCTTCACATACAACAGACTAGTTGACCCAAACAGTACAAACATCTTCTGAGCATGACTCTAATCTTTGGAACAGCTTTGTTCATCGAGAGACTCATAGAAGCTCGTCAGTGGCATTGTTTTGAATAGTTCTCTAAGATGGATCAGCTCAAGTTGCAGGTCAGTGGGAGCGTGGTCCACATTGAAGGTGAAAGGAGAGGAAACCAACAGCATGTCATTTTCCAACACTTTGAAAACTCACCGCTCAAAGAGACACAGCTGGTCGTCTGATAGGGAACAGACTAGTAGTGGGGGAGATTGTTGTCATCTGATAGGGAACAGACTAGTAGTGTTGGAAGGTGGGGGAGATTGTTGTCATCTGATAGGGAACAGACTAGTAGTGTTGGAAGGTGGGGGAGATTGTTGTCATCTGATAGGGAACAGACTAGTAGTGTCATCTGATAGGGAACAGACTAGTAGTGTCATCTGATAGGGAACAGACTAGTAGTGTCATCTGATAGGCAACAGACTAGTAGTGTCATCTGATAGGGAACAGACTAGTAGTGTCATCTGATAGGGAACAGACTAGTAGTGTCATCTGATAGGGAACAGACTAGTAGTGTCATCTGAAGGTCATCTGATAGGGAACAGACTAGTAGTGTCATCTGATAGGAAACAGACTAGTAGTGTCATCTGATAGGGAACAGACTAGTAGTGTCATCTGATAGGGAACAGACTAGTGTGTCATCTGATAGGGAACAGACTAGTAGTGTCATCTGATAGAGAACAGACTAGTATCCACCTCTGTGTCATCTGATAGGGAACAGACTAGTAGTGTCATCTGATAGGGAACAGACTAGTAGTGTCATCTGATAGGGAACAGACTAGTAGTGTCATCTGATAGGGAACAGACTAGTAGTGTCATCTGATAGGGAACAGACTAGTAGTGTCATCTGATAGGGAACAGACTAGTAGTGTCATCTGATAGGGAACAGACTAGTAGTGTCATCTGATAGGGAACAGACTAGTAGTGTCATCTGATAGGGAACAGACTAGTAGTGTCATCTGATAGGGAACAGACTAGTAGTGTCATCTGATAGAGAACAGACTAGTAGTGTCATCTGATAGGGAACAGACTAGTAGTGTCATCTGATAGGGAACAGACTAGTAGTGTCATCTGATAGGGAACAGACTAGTAGTGTCATCTGATAGGGAACAGACTAGTAGTGTCATCTGATAGGGAACAGACTAGTAGTGTCATCTGATAGAGAACAGACTAGTAGTGTCATCTGATAGGGAACAGACTAGTAGTGTCATCTGATAGGGAACAGACTAGTAGTGTCATCTGATAGGGAACAGACTAGTAGTGTCATCTGATAGGGAACAGACTAGTAGTGTCATCTGATAGAGAACAGACTAGTAGTGTCATCTGATAGGGAACAGACTAGTAGTGTCATCTGATAGGGAACAGACTAGTAGTGTCATCTGATAGGGAACAGACTAGTAGTGTCATCTGATAGGGAACAGACTAGTAGTGTCATCTGATAGGGAACAGACTAGTAGTGTCATCTGATAGAGAACAGACTAGTAGTGTCATCTGATAGGGAACAGACTAGTATTGTCATCTGATAGGGAACAGACTAGTAGTGTCAGAAGGTCATCTGATAGAGAACAGACTAGTAGTGTCATCTGATAGAGAACAGACTAGTAGTGTCATCTGATAGGGAACAGACTAGTAGTGTCATCTGATAGGGAACAGACTAGTAGTGTCATCTGATAGGGTACAGACTAGTAGTGTCATCTGATAGAGAACAGACTAGTAGTGTCATCTGATAGGGAACAGACTAGTAGTGTCATCTGATAGGGAACAGACTAGTGTCATCTGTCATCTGATAGGGAACAGACTAGTAGTAGTGTCATCTGATAGGGAACAGACTAGTAGTGTCATCTGATAGGGAACAGACTAGTAGTGTCATCTGATAGGGAACAGACTAGTAGTGTCATCTGATAGTGTCATCTGAACAGACTAGTAGTGTCATCTGATAGGGAACAGACTAGTAGTGTCATCTGATAGGAACAGACTGTAGTGTCATCTGAGGGAACAGACTAGTAGTGTCTTCTGATAGGGAACAGACTAGTAGTGTCATCTGATAGAGAACAGACTAGTAGTGTCATCTGATAGGGAACAGACTAGTAGTGTCATCTGATAGGAACAGACTAGTAGTCTCACTGATAGGGAACAGACTAGTAGTGTCATCTGATAGGGAACAGACTAGTATTGTCATCTGACAGGGAACAGACTAGTAGTGTCATCTGATAGGGAATGCACCAATTTGTAAGTCGCTCTGGATAAGTAGTGTCATCTGATAGGGAACAGACTAGTAGTGTCATCTGATAGGGAACAGACTAGTAGTGTCATCTGATAGGGAACAGACTAGTAGTGTCATCTGATAGGGAACAGACTAGTAGTGTCATCTGATAGGGAACAGACTAGTAGTGTCATCTGATAGGGAACAGACTAGTAGTGTCATCTGATAGGGAACAGACTAGTATTGTCATCTGATAGGGAACAGACTAGTAGTGTCATCTGATAGAGAACAGACTAGTAGTGTCATCTGATAGGGAACAGACTAGTAGTGTCATCTGATAGGGAACAGACTAGTAGTGTCATCTGATAGGGAACAGACTAGTAGTGTCATCTGATAGGGAACAGACTAGTAGTGTCATCTGATAGGGAACAGACTAGTAGTGTCATCTGATAGGGAACAGACTAGTAGTGTCATCTGATAGGGAACAGACTAGTAGTGTCATCTGATAGGGAACAGACTAGTAGTGTCATCATCTGATAGGGAACAGACTAGTAGTGTCATCTGATAGGGAACAGACTAGTAGTGTCATCTGATAGGGAACAGACTAGTAGTGTCATCTGATAGGGAACAGACTTGTAGTGTCATCTGATAGGGAACAGACTAGTAGTGTCATCTGATAGAGAACAGACTAGTAGTGTCATCTGATAGAGAACAGACTAGTAGTGTCATCTGATAGGGAACAGACTAGTAGTGTCATCTGATAGGGAACAGACTAGTAGTGTCATCTGATAGGGAACAGACTAGTAGTGTCATCTGATAGAACAGACTAGTAGTGTCATCTGATAGGGAACAGACTAGTAGTGTCATCTGATAGGGAACAGACTAGTAGTGTCATCTGATAGGGAACAGACTAGTAGTGTCATCTGATAGGGAACAGACTAGTAGTGTCATCTGATAGAGAACAGACTAGTAGTGTCATCTGATAGGGAACAGACTAGTAGTGTCATCTGATAGGGAACAGACTAGTAGTGTCATCTGATAGAGAACAGACTAGTAGTGTCATCTGATAGGGAACAGACTAGTAGTGTCATCTGATAGGGAACAGACTAGTAGTGTCATCTGATAGAGAACAGACTAGTAGTGTCATCTGATAGAGAACTGACTAGTAGTGTCATCTGATAGGGAACAGACTAGTAGTGTCATCTGATAGAGAACAGACTAGTAGTGTCATCTGATAGGGAACAGACTAGTAGTGTCATCTGATAGGGAACAGACTAGTAGTGTTATCTGATAGGGGACAGACTAGTAGTGTCAGAAGGAGATTGTTGTCTTCTACTTGATGGGTCAGGAGGAGTATTTTTGGGCCTCACCCTGTGCCCTTATAGGCTGTACATCTGATGTGCAAAAGGCCCTTCCCTTATAGTTTGGAATTCAGTTCATTCATGAGGGCCATGATGTCCACGGTGAAGGAAAAATCAGCCAACCATTCTTCATCTTGCAGTTGAGGGAAATCCACATATTTTCTTTTCATTTGCAAAAACTCAGCAATCTCCCACTTCAGGTCCCACATCCTTTAAAGCACCTTCCCCAAACTCAGCCATCTCATGTGTGTGTGGTACGGGAGATCTCCATGACCCAACGCTGTCTCTTCCAACAGTGAGACAAACTGCCTGTGGTTTTAAGATGTTGCTCTTATGAAGTTTACCACTTTAGTGACTGTATCCACAACAGGTCTCATTTTCAGAACACATTAACAGAGCACCTCCTGATGAATAACGCAGAGCAGGAAAATCATTTTCTGATCTGGGTTCAGCTCAGCTACTTGATCTTGTATCCTCTTCGAAAGGACAATGTTTTTTCCTGTCAAGTTTGGGCCCCCATCAGTGGTCACACTGGATAACTTTTCAAAACTCAGTCCCAGCTTTGCCACAAACCTATTAACCTCCTCCAATCAACATTTCCCTGTGGTGGTGCTCTTCATTGACTGCACTGAAGCAAGCTCCTCTGTCATTTCAAAGTGTGGGGTTACGCCTCGTAAAGAATATGAACTGAGCCGTGTCACGTGCATCACTGCTCTCACCCAGGGTCAAGGAGAAATACATGACATCCTCGTCTTTCACCTGTTGTTCCGTGTGTTCGTCTCGACAGAAACATTTTCATGTTGCTTTTGCAACTGAGAAATCAACTCTTTCTCTGCACTCGCCCTCTGCTGAGAAGACCTACTCCTGTATTTCTCTGCACTCACCCTCTGCTCAGAAGACCTACTCCTGTATTTCTCTGCACTCGCCCTCTGCTCAGAAGACCTATTCCTGTATTTCTCTGCACTCGCCCTCTGCTCAGAAGACCTATTCCTGTATTTCTCTGCACTCGCCCTCTGTTCAGAAGACCTATTCCTGTATTTCTCTGCACTCGCCCTCTGTTCAGAAGACCTATTCCTGTATTTCTCTGCACTCGCCCTCTGCTCAGAAGACCTATTCCTGTATTTCTCTGCACTCGCCCTCTGCTCAGAAGACCTATTCCTGTATTTCTCTGCACTCGCCCTCTGTTCAGAAGACCTATTCCTGTATTTCTCTGCACTCGCCCTCTGTTCAGAAGACCTATTCCTGTATTTCTCTGCACTCGCCCTCTGCTCAGAAGACCTATTCCTGTATTTCTCTGCACTCGCCCTCTGCTCAGAAGACCTATTCCTGTATTTCTCTGCACTCGCCCTCTGTTCAGAAGACCTACTCCTGTATTTCTCTGCACTCGCCCTCTGTTCAGAAGACCTACTCCTGTATTTCTCTGCACTCGCCCTCTGTTCAGAAGACCTACTCCTGTATTTCTCTGCACTCGCCCTCTGTTCAGAAGACCTATTCCTGTATTTCTCTGCACTCGCCCTCTGCTGAGAAGACCTATTCCTGTATTTCTCTGCACTCGCCCTCTGTTCAGAAGACCTACTCCTGTATTTCTCTGCACTCGCCCTCTGCTCAGAAGACCTATTCCTGTATTTCTCTGCACTCGCCCTCTGCTCAGAAGACCTATTCCTGTATTTCTCTGCACTCGCCCTCTGTTCAGAAGACATACTCCTGTATTTCTCTGCACTCGCCCTCTGTTCAGAAGACCTACTCCTGTATTTCTCTGCACTCGCCCTCTGCTCAGAAGACCTATTCCTGTATTTCTCTGCACTCGCCCTCTGCTCAGAAGACCTACTCCTGTATTTCTCTGCACTCGCCCTCTGCTCAGAAGACCTATTCCTGTATTTCTCTGCACTCGCCCTCTGCTCAGAAGACCTACTCCTGTATTTCTCTGCACTCGCCCTCTGTTCAGAAGACCTACTCCTGTATTTCTCTGCACTCGCCCTCTGCTGAGAAGACCTATTCCTGTATTTCTCTGCACTCGCCCTCTGTTCAGAAGACCTATTCCTGTATTTCTCTGCACTCGCCCTCTGCTCAGAAGACCTATTCCTGTATTTCTCTGCACTCGCCCTCTGTTCAGAAGACCTACTCCTGTATTTCTCTGCACTCGCCCTCTGCTCAGAAGACCTATTCCTGTATTTCTCTGCACTCGCCCTCTGCTCAGAAGACCTATTCCTGTATTTCTCTGCACTCGCCCTCTGCTCAGAAGACCTACTCCTGTATTTCTCTGCACTCGCCCTCTGCTCAGAAGACCTATTCCTGTATTTCTCTGCACTCGCCCTCTGCTCAGAAGACCTACTCCTGTATTTCTCTGCACTCGCCCTCTGTTCAGAAGACCTACTCCTGTATTTCTCTGCACTCGCCCTCTGCTGAGAAGACCTATTCCTGTATTTCTCTGCACTCGCCCTCTGCTCAGAAGACCTACTCCTGTATTTCTCTGCACTCGCCCTCTGCTCAGAAGACCTATTCCTGTATTTCTCTGCACTCGCCCTCTGCTCAGAAGACCTATTCCTGTATTTCTCTGCACTCGCCCTCTGCTCAGAAGACCTATACCTTTTCCAGGGATGCAAACTGCTGAGGGCCCAAAAAGGTGACACTTTCTTTTTGCAACGAAACATGTAAATCTCTGCTAGGGGGAAATGCAGGTTTTAACTAATTAAACACAGAATATAATCTACATGATCAGTCTCTGTGTGTCAAATAAAAAGTGGTTAATGTGAACCGAACTCACAGCTAAAACAATGTAACAATGTGTTGCCTAAACTTTACTGCAAATGACACAAGTCTTGAGAAAATACAATACACTAATATTGCAGTTACCATGACAGCCTTTATAATAGAACGCTTGTGACCACACACACACATCTAAATGTTGCACTTGGGGGGGGGACGGGGGACCATCTTAAAGTAGAAATATAATGAAACAAACAGGCTTTCTATTGTTGCTCTATTATAGTGGCCACGATAGTAGACATCGATCAGGTGCACAAGGCAACATGTGTTCAAAAATAACATTCACTGAGTAAAACAATTTAATAATCCCCCCCCCCCATTCACACACAAGTGTTACTGTTAAATTCAACATAACAAAATCATTATTTTAGGGCTACACTACACATTATTACATTGTACACGTTCTGCCTGTGGCCATTTGTTCGACAACGTGCCAGCAGAGCATGAGACCCTTTTGTTGCCATAATTGATCTCTTTCAGGCAGAGAGTAACACCTGACAACCCTTCTATCCACTGTATTGAAGAAGTGAGAGAGAGGGAACGTGTGTGTTGTTCCATTCACCTCTATAGAGGCATCCGGCTTAAACCAGGTGAGGCTCCAGCTACACTTGGTCCCAGAATCCACCTGTTTAACAAGCAACGCCTCATTTTCACCTAATTCTCTCATTCTGAAAATTAACCACATACTGTAGAGGGAAAACATTAGTTCACAGATAGTAGTTAGTTCGTTAACTAGTTAACGTTATTTTTTATTTTTTTTACCTTTATTTAACATATTTATTTCGTTAGCTAACTATAACAACTTAACATTTCACACAGTGCAGGGTCCAGTAAGCAACTAACACGTTATAACTTGAGGAACGGCAAGGAGTCGTATAATGCTACCAGTTAATACTATTACTATTGCAAATTGGTTCGGTTACTAATGTCAGCTCATCTGATGTTGTAACGTTCGCTGTCTGACTTTATTTGCCAGCCAATTTTCTCACCATAAACTCAATTATTTGATCAGATGAGTAGGCTAATGTAAACATGTACATCTAACAAAACTTATTCCACCACGCTTTCTCCCTCACCTCAAAATTTCCAAATGCCACTTGTTTTTTGGATACACGGTCTCCGAGGTCAGGCTTCTCACCTACCGTTACCTTTCAGGGGACGTAACTGGTAAACTGCCTTTCCACTCTGTCTTTCCAGAGCGCCCTGATGCTGTAACCGGCACATCGGTTGTCTCTTCTCTCCTCAGTCGGGTGCTTCATTCTGTCGTTATGTGGCACTGATGTTTAGTTTTTTTTTTCTCGCAAATGCGCTTTTGTTAAATCATCCCCCGTTTGGCGGAGTTGGCTGTCTTTGTTAGGAAGAAATAGTCTTCACACAGTTCGCAACGAGCCAGGCGGCCCAAACTGCTGCATATACCCTGACTCTGTTGCACAGAACACAAGAGAAGTGACACAATTTCCCTGGTTAAAAGAAATTCATGTTAGCAGGCAATTTTAACTAAATATGCAGGTTTAAAAATATATACGTGTGTATTGATTTTAAGAAAGGCGTTGCTGTTTATGGTTAGGTACACATTGGTGCAACAACAGTGCTTTTTATGCGAATGAGCGTGTTAAATAACCGTTTGGCGAAGTAGTCTATGATTAAATGGTAAATTAACAGGCACCGCATCGATTATATGCAACGCTGGACAAGCTAGATGAACTAGTAATATCATCAACCATGTGTAGTTAACTAGTGATTATGTTAAGATTGATGATTTTTTTATTGGATGTGTTTCATGCTATCTAGCACCTTACCTTGGCTCCTTGCTGCACTCGCATAACAGGTAGTCAGCCTGACACAGTCTCCTCGTGGAGTGCAATGTAATCGGCCATTACCGGTGACCAGATAGACATGACCACCTCAGTGACCAGATACAGATAGACATGACCACCTCAGTGACCAGATACAGATAGACATGGCCACCTCAGTGACCAGATACAGATAGACATGACCACCTCAGTGACCAGATACAGATAGACATGACCACCTCAGTGACCAGATACAGATAGACATGACCCCTTCAGTGACCAGATACACCTGGACATGACCACCTCAGTGACCAGATACAGATAGACATGACCCCTTCAGTGACCAGATACACCTGGACATGACCACCGCAGTGACCAGATACAGATAGACATGACCCCTTCAGTGACCAGATACACCTGGACATGACCACCTCAGTGACCAGATACAGATAGACATGACCACCTCAGTGACCAGATACAGATAGACATGACCACCTCAGTGACCAGATACAGATAGACATGACCACCTCAGTGACCAGATACAGATAGACATGACCCCTTCAGTGACCAGATACACCTGGACATGACCACCTCAGTGACCAGATACAGATAGACATGACCACCTCAGTGACCAGATACAGATAGACATGACCAGATACAGATAGACATGACCACCTCAGTGACCAGATACACCTGGACATGACCACCTCAGTGACCAGATACACCTGGACATGACCACCTCAGTGACCAGATACAGATAGACATGACCCCTTCAGTGACCAGATACACCTGGACATGACCACCTCAGTGACCAGATACAGATAGACATGACCCCTTCAGTGACCAGATACACCTGGACATGACCACCGCAGTGACCAGATACAGATAGACATGACCCCTTCAGTGACCAGATACACCTGGACATGACCACCTCAGTGACCAGATACAGATAGACATGACCACCTCAGTGACCAGATACAGATAGACATGACCACCTCAGTGACCAGATACAGATAGACATGACCACCTCAGTGACCAGATACATCTGGACATGACCACCTCAGTGACCAGATACAGATAGACATGACCCCTTCAGTGACCAGATACAGATAGACATGACCACCTCAGTGACCAGATACAGATAGACATGACCACCTCAGTGACCAGATACACCTGGACATGACCACCTCAGTGACCAGATACAGATAGACATGACCACCTCAGTGACCAGATACAGATAGACATGGCCACCTCAGTGACCAGATACAGATAGACATGACCACCTCAGTGACCAGATACAGATAGACATGACCACCTCAGTGACCAGATACAGATAGACATGACCCCTTCAGTGACCAGATACACCTGGACATGACCACCTCAGTGACCAGATACAGATAGACATGACCCCTTCAGTGACCAGATACACCTGGACATGACCACCGCAGTGACCAGATACAGATAGACATGACCCCTTCAGTGACCAGATACACCTGGACATGACCACCTCAGTGACCAGATACAGATAGACATGACCACCTCAGTGACCAGATACAGATAGACATGACCACCTCAGTGACCAGATACAGATAGACATGACCACCTCAGTGACCAGATACAGATAGACATGACCCCTTCAGTGACCAGATACACCTGGACATGACCACCTCAGTGACCAGATACAGATAGACATGACCACCTCAGTGACCAGATACAGATAGACATGACCAGATACAGATAGACATGACCACCTCAGTGACCAGATACACCTGGACATGACCACCTCAGTGACCAGATACACCTGGACATGACCACCTCAGTGACCAGATACAGATAGACATGACCCCTTCAGTGACCAGATACACCTGGACATGACCACCTCAGTGACCAGATACAGATAGACATGACCCCTTCAGTGACCAGATACACCTGGACATGACCACCGCAGTGACCAGATACAGATAGACATGACCCCTTCAGTGACCAGATACACCTGGACATGACCACCTCAGTGACCAGATACAGATAGACATGACCACCTCAGTGACCAGATACAGATAGACATGACCACCTCAGTGACCAGATACAGATAGACATGACCACCTCAGTGACCAGATACATCTGGACATGACCACCTCAGTGACCAGATACAGATAGACATGACCCCTTCAGTGACCAGATACAGATAGACATGACCACCTCAGTGACCAGATACAGATAGACATGACCACCTCAGTGACCAGATACACCTGGACATGACCACCTCAGTGACCAGATACAGATAGACATGACCACCTCAGTGACCAGATACAGATAGACATGGCCACCTCAGTGACCAGATACAGATAGACATGACCACCTCAGTGACCAGATACAGATAGACATGACCACCTCAGTGACCAGATACAGATAGACATGACCCCTTCAGTGACCAGATACACCTGGACATGACCACCTCAGTGACCAGATACAGATAGACATGACCCCTTCAGTGACCAGATACACCTGGACATGACCACCGCAGTGACCAGATACAGATAGACATGACCCCTTCAGTGACCAGATACACCTGGACATGACCACCTCAGTGACCAGATACAGATAGACATGACCACCTCAGTGACCAGATACAGATAGACATGACCACCTCAGTGACCAGATACAGATAGACATGACCACCTCAGTGACCAGATACAGATAGACATGACCCCTTCAGTGACCAGATACACCTGGACATGACCACCTCAGTGACCAGATACAGATAGACATGACCACCTCAGTGACCAGATACAGATAGACATGACCAGATACAGATAGACATGACCACCTCAGTGACCAGATACACCTGGACATGACCACCTCAGTGACCAGATACACCTGGACATGACCACCTCAGTGACCAGATACAGATAGACATGACCCCTTCAGTGACCAGATACACCTGGACATGACCACCTCAGTGACCAGATACAGATAGACATGACCCCTTCAGTGACCAGATACACCTGGACATGACCACCGCAGTGACCAGATACAGATAGACATGACCCCTTCAGTGACCAGATACACCTGGACATGACCACCTCAGTGACCAGATACAGATAGACATGACCACCTCAGTGACCAGATACAGATAGACATGACCACCTCAGTGACCAGATACAGATAGACATGACCACCTCAGTGACCAGATACATCTGGACATGACCACCTCAGTGACCAGATACAGATAGACATGACCCCTTCAGTGACCAGATACAGATAGACATGACCACCTCAGTGACCAGATACAGATAGACATGACCACCTCAGTGACCAGATACACCTGGACATGACCACCTCAGTGACCAGATACAGATAGACATGACCACCTCAGTGACCAGATACAGATAGACATGACCCCTTCAGTGACCAGATACAGATAGACATGGCCACCTCAGTGACCAGATAGAGATAGACATGACCACCTCAGTGACCAGATACAGATAGACATGACCACCTCAGTGACCAGATACAGATAGACATGACCACCTCAGTGACCAGATACAGATAGACATGACCACCTCAGTGACCAGATACAGATAGACATGACCCCTTCAGTGACCAGATACACCTGGACATGACCACCTCAGTGACCAGATACAGATAGACATGACCACCTCAGTGACCAGATACAGATAGACATGACCCCTTCAGTGACCAGATACAGATAGACATGACCCCTTCAGTGACCAGATACACCTGGACATGACCACCTCAGTGACCAGATACAGATAGACATGACCACCTCAGTGACCAGATACAGATAGACATGACCACCTCAGTGACCAGATACAGATAGACATGACCACCTCAGTGACCAGATACAGATAGACATGACCACCTCAGTGTCCAGATACAGATAGACATGACCACCTCAGTGACCAGATACAGATAGACATGACCACCTCAGTGACCAGATACAGATAGACATGACCACCTCAGTGACCAGATACAGATAGACATGACCCCTTCAGTGACCAGATACAGATAGACATGACCCCTTCAGTGACCAGATACACCTGGACATGACCACCTCAGTGACCAGATACAGATAGACATGACCACCTCAGTGACCAGATACAGATAGACATGGCCACCTCAGTGACCAGATACACCTGGACATGACCACCTCAGTGACCAGATACACCTGGACATGACCACCTCAGTGACCAGATACACCTGGACATGACCACCTCAGTGACCAGATACAGATAGACATGACCACCTCAGTGACCAGATACAGATAGACATGACCACCTCAGTGACCAGATACAGATAGACATGACCACCTCAGTGACCAGAAACAGATAGACATGACCAGAAGGTACTGCTCTGTTTCAGCTGGTATGGTCAGTCTAGCTGTATGGAGGACAAGTTACTGCTCTGTTTCAGCTGGTATGGTCAGTCTAGCTGTCTGGAGGAGAAGGTACTGCTCTGTTTCAGCTGTTATGGTCAGTCTAGCTATATGGAGAAGGTACTGCTCTGTTTCAGCTGTTATGGTCAGTCTAGCTGTCTGGAGGAGAAGGTACTGCTCTGTTTCAGCTGTTAGGTCAGTCTAGCTGTATGGAGGAGAAGGTACTGCTCTGTTTCAGCTGGTATGGTCAGTCTAGCTGTATGGAGAAGGTACTGCTCTGTTTCAGCTGGTATGGTCAGTCTAGCTGTCTGGAGGAGAAGGTACTGCTCTGTTTCAGCTGTTATGGTCAGTCTAGCTATATGGAGAAGGTACTGCTCTGTTTCAGCTGTTATGGTCAGTCTAGCTGTCTGGAGGAGAAGGTACTGCTCTGTTTCAGCTGTTAGGTCAGTCTAGCTGTATGGAGGAGAAGGTACTGCTCTGTTTCAGCTGGTATGGTCAGTCTAGCTGTATGGAGAAGGTACTGCTCTGTTTCAGCTGGTATGGTCAGTCTAGCTGTATGGAGGAGAAGGTACTGCTCTGTTTCAGCTGGTATGGTCAGTCTAGCTGTCTGGAGAAGGTACTGCTCTGTTTCAGCTGTTATGGTCAGTCTAGCTGTATGGAGGAGAAGGTACTGCTCTGTTTCAGCTGTTAGGTCAGTCTAGCACACGGGACAGGTGTTATGCACACGGGACAGGTGTTATGCACACGGGACGGGTGTATTACACACGGGACAGGTGTTATGCACACGGGACAGGTGTTATGCACACGGGACAGGTGTTATGCACACTGGACAGGTGAGCATCTACCTTAGGGAGCTTTTTTAGTCTTTTAGTTATAAATGTGTTATTCTTTTGTTGTTTTTTATCCTCTTATGTTTCTTGTGTAGTAAATCTTTCCGTCTTTATTTTCATTGTTTTTTTCTGTGAAGTGCATTGTGTTGCATTCATGTCTGAAATGTGCTATATGAATAAAGCTTAATTTGATTTATTATTCTGTTCCAGAATAAATGGGCTTTGGAAGGTCTTTCCTCCCGGCTTTGTGTCTTGGAAAGGGAAGTGACTATTAATACATTATTCTAACAATCAGATGGGGTTTTGTAAATGTAGGTACTTTAGTCAAAACACCCCCCTCTAGTGGATATATAGTGTCATTAGAATGAGTAGGAAATCACTAGTCAAGGCGAAGGCTGGAGGAACATATTGTTACTATAAAATAATGAATAAATGATGGAAGGGATTTGTTTTCACATGGACTTATAGCTTGTTACTTCCGAGGCAAAATTTAAAAAGATCAACTGTATGCGTGGCATTGAGCTCTAGAATGGCATTAGTTTGTCATCAAAGGGAGTCTGTGTAGCGCAGTCAGTCAGTCAGGCACTCAGTCAGGCAGTCAGTCAGTTTGACCCTTTTCTGATATCAATGACAACAGAATGTGCTTTTACATAGTAAAAAGTAAAAATAATAATAATACATTCTGAATGAACATTAACAATAAAAATATCATAAAACACATTAAGAGCCAGATATGGATTACATGATGATTGAAGACACACAATTATTTTAGTTTTTTTATTTCACCTTTATTTAACCAGGTAGGCTAGTTGAGAACACCTTTATTTAACCAGGTAGGCTAGTTGAGAACACCTTTATTTAACCAGGTAGGCCAGTTGAGAACAAGTTCTCATTTACAACTGCAACCTGGCCAAGACAAAGCAAAGCAGTGTGACAAAAACAACAACACAGAGTTACACATGGGATAAACAAACACAGTCAATAACACAATAGGAATATCTATGTACAGTGTGTGCAAATGTAGAAGAGTCGGGAGGTAGGCAATAAATAGGCCATAGAGGCGAAGATAATTACAATTTAGCATTAATAATGGAGTGATTGATGTGCAGATGATGATGTGCAAATAGAGATACTGGGGTGCAAAAAAGCAAGAGGGTAAGTATGGGGATGAGGTAGTCGGGTGTGCTATTTAAAGATGGGCTGTGTACAGGTGCAGTGATCGGTAAGCTGCTCAGACAGCTGATGCTTATTAAAGTCAGAGAGGGAGATATAAGACTCCAGCTTCGGTGATTTTTGCAATTTGTTCCAGTCATTAGAAGCATAGAACTGGAAGGAAAGGCGGCCAAAGGAGGTGTTAGTTTTGGGAATGACCAGTGAGATATACCTGCTGGAGCAAGTGCTACGGGTGGGTGTTGCTATGGTGACCAGTGAGCTGAGATAAGGCGGGGCTTTACCTAGCAAAGACTTATAGATTACCTGGAGCCAGTGGGTTAGGCAACGGAAATGTAGTGAGGGCCAGCCAATGAGAGCATAGAGGTCGCAGTGGTGGGTAGTATATGGGGCTTTGGTGATAAAACGGATGGTACTGTGATAGACTACATCCAGTTTGCTGAGTAGAGTGTTGGGGGCTATTTTGTTGATGACATCGCCGAAGTCAAGGATCGGTAGGATAGTCAGTTTTACGAGGTTATGTTTGACGGCGTGAGTGAATGAGGTTTTGTTGAAAAATAGGAAGCCGATTAGAGGTTTGTTAGCACAGTGTTCAAAGAAGAGCCAGGTGTATACAGAATGCTGTCGTCTGCGTAGAGGTGGATCAGAGAATCAGCAGCAGCAAGAGCGACATCATTGATGTATACAGAGAAAAGAGTCGGCCCGAGAATTGAACCCTGAGGCAACGCCATAGAGACTGCCAGAGGTCCGGACAACAGGCCCTCCGATTTGAGACACTGAACTCTATCTGAGAAGTGATTGGTGAACCAGGCAAGGCAGTCATTTGAGATACCAAGGCTACTGAGTCTGCCGATAAGAATATGGTGATTGACAGAGTCGAAAGCCTTGGCCAGGTCGATGAAGACGGCTGCACAGTACTGTCTTTTATTGATGGCGGTTATGATATCTTTTAGTACCTTGAGCGTGGCTGAGGTGCACCCGTGACTGGCTCGGAAACCAGATTGCCAGGGGAGAAGGTACGGTGGATTTCGAGATGGTCAGTGATCTGTTTGTTGACATGGCTTTCAAAGACCTTAGATAGGCAGGGAAGGATGGATATAGGTCGATAACAGTTTGGGTCCAGGGTGTCTATCCCTTTGAAGAGGGGGATGACCGCAGCAGATTTCCAATCCTTGGGGATCTCAGATGATACGAAGGAGAGGTTGAACAGGCTGGTAATAGGGGTTGCAACAATGGTGGCGGACAGTTTCAGAAATAGAGGGTCCAGATTGTCTAGCCCAGCTGATTTATACGGGTCCAGGTTTTGCAGCTCTTTCAGAACATCTGCTATCTGGATTTGAGTAAAGGAGAAGCTGGGAGGCGTGGGCGAGTAGCTGCGGGGGGCTGTTGGTTGGAGTAGCCAGGAGGAAGGCATGGCCAGCCGTTGAGAAATGCTTATTGAAGTTTTCGATTATCACAGATTTATCGGTGGTGACCGTGTTACCTAGCCTCAGTGCAGTGGGCAGCTGGGAGGAGGTGCTTTTGTTCTCCATGGACTTTACAGTGTCCCAGAACTTTTTGGAGTTAGAGCTACAGGATGCAAATTTCTGTTTGAAAAAGCTGGCCTTTGCTTTCCTGACTGACTGCGTGTATTGGTTCCTGACTTCCCTGAACAGTTGCATATCGCGGGGACTATTTGATGCTATTGCAGTCCGCCACAGGATGGTTTTGTGATGGTCGAGGGCAGTCAGGTCTGGAGTGAACCAAGGGGTATATCTGTTCTTAGTTCTGCATTTTTTGAACGGAGCATGCTTGTCTAAGATGGTGAGAAAGTTACTTTTAAAGAGTGACCAGGCATCCTCAACTGACGGGATGAGGTCAATATCCTTCCAGGATACCCAGGCCAGGTCGAACTTGTTAAGGATAGGGGGCGGTATTTCCCCTTTGGATGAATTGCGTGCCCATAGTGAACTGCATAAAAATCTGTCCTAAATTGCTAATATATGCATATTATTATTATTATTATTATTATTGGATAGAAAACACTCTGAAGCTTCTAAAACCATTTGAATTATGTCTGTGAGTATAACAGAACTCACAGGGCAGGCAATCTTCCAAACTAGTTTTGGAATCCTGAAAGTAGGGGCAACTTTGACGTCATCGCTCCCTCCCTTCCCAACAAGTTATGGATCTGGAAAGGCTTCCTATCTCCTCCACTAGATGTCCTCATTCAGTAGAACGTTGAATGGTGCATATGCTGTAAACTTTGACCTAATAGGGTGAGTAGTTGTAAGTGTCGCAAAGATTATCATGTGCGTGAAAGGTGCGCTTGGGAAAGAGTGCTTCCTTTGTTCCAATCAGCCTCAGACGAACATGGAAGTCCCGGTTGGAATGCCATTCGTTTTGTATGTTTATAACATCCTGAAGATTGATTCTGCACTTAGTTTGACCAGTTTCGTCGACCTGTAATATGTCATTTGGAAGTTTTGATGCTCAATTGTTCTGGACCAGAAGTCATTTTTTGGGCATTTGAGCTGAAAGTGTTAAGTGATGCTACTACATGGACACTAGAATTTAACATTATGAAACAAAACTATGTATTGTTGAAGTATGACTCCTTCCACTACATTCTGATCGGAGACCATCAAAGGTAAGGGAATATTTATGTTGTAATTTTGTATTTCTGTTGACTCCAACATAGCGGAGAAATATTGTTACGTCTGAGCGCCGTCTCAGATTATTGCATGATAAACTAATTCCGTAACGTTAAAAAATGTGACACAGCAGTTGCATTAAGAACCAGTGTATCTTTCTAACTATATGTAGAACATGTATCTTTAGTCAAAGTTTATGATATATAGTATTTCTGTTATCTGGCGTAGCTTTCTATAATTTCTCCGGACATTTTGGAGAATTTTCTGAACATGGCGTCAATGTAAACCGAGATTTATGGATATAAAATGCATGGACCCGTAGTGGATACAGGCAATGAGGCAGTGCTCGCTGAGATCCTGATTGAAGACAGCAGAGGTGTATTTGGAGGGCAAATTGGTCAGGATAATGTCTATGAGGGTGCCCATGTTTACGGATTTAGGGTTGTTCCTTGATGATTTGTGTGAGATTGGGGGCATCTAGTTTAGATTGTAGGACTGCGTTAAGCATATCCCAGTTTAGGTCACCGAACAGAACAAACTCTGAAGATAGATGGGGGGCGATCAATTTACAGATGGTGTCCAGGGCACAGCTGGGAGCTGAGGGGGGTCGGTAGCAAGGGGCAACACTGAGAGACTTATTTCTGGAGAGATTAATTTTTTTAATTAGAAGTTCGAACAGTTTGGGCATAGACCTGGAAAGTATGACAGAAATTTGACAGAAATTTGCAGGCTATCTCTGCAGTAGATTGCAACTCCTCCCCCTTTGCAACTCCTCCCCCTTTGGCAGTTCTATCTTGACGGAAAGTGTTATAGTTGGGTATGGAAATCTTTTTCGATCACAGAAGTCAACAAAGGAGGGTGCCTGGGGACATGCAGGGCCTGGGTTTATCTCCACATCACCCGATGAACAGAGGAGGAGTAGGATGAGGATGCGGCTAAAGGCTATCAAAACTGGTCGCCTAGAGCGTTTGGGACACGGAATAAAAGGAGCAGATTTCTGGGCATGGTAGAATATATTCAGGGCATAATGCGGATGACACACAGCTGTACATTTCAATGAATCATGGTGAAGCCCCAAAATTGCCCTTGCTAGAAGCATGTGTTTCAGACATAAGGAAGTGGATGGCTGCAAACTTTCTACTTTTAAACTCGGACAAAACAGAGATGTTCTCGGTCCCAAGAAACAAAGAGATCTTCTGTTGAATCTGACAATTAATCTTAATGGTTGTACAGTCGTCTCAAATAAAACTGTGAAGGACCTCGGCTTATTCTGGACCCTGATCTCTCTTTTGAAGAAAATATCAAGACCATTTCAAGGACAGCTTTTTTCCATCTACGTAACATTGCAAAAATCGGAAACTTTCTGTCCAAAAATTATGCAGAAAAATCAATCCATGCTTTTGTCACTTCTAGGTTAGACTACTGCAATGCTCTACTTTCCGGCTACCCGGATAAAGCACTAAATAAACTTCAGTTGGTGCTAAATAGGCTGCTAGAATCCTGACTAGAACCAAAAAATTTGATCATATTACTCCAGTTCTAGCCTCTCTACACTGGCTTCCTGTCAAAGCGAGGGCTGATTTCAAGGTTTTACTGCTAACCTACAAAGCAATACATGGGCTTGCTCCTACCTATCTCTCTGATTTGGTCCTGCCGTACATACCTACACGTACGCTACGGTCACAAGACGCAGGCCTCCTAATTGTCCCTAGAATTTCTAAGCAAACAGCTGGAGGCAGGGCTTTCTCCTATAGAGATCCATTTTTATGGAACGGTCTGCCTACCCATGTCAGAGACGCAAACTCGGTCTCAACCTTTAAGTCTTTACTGAAGACTCATCTCTTCAGTGGGTCATATGCTTGAGTGTAGTCTGGCCCAGGAGTGGGAAGGTGAACGGAAAGGCTCTGGAGCAACGAACCGCCCTTGCTGTCTCTGCCTGGCCGGTTCCCCTCTTTCCACTGGGATTCTCTGCCTCTAACCCTATTACAGGGGCTGAGTCACTGGCTTACTGGGGCTCTCTCATGTCGTCCCTGGAAGGGGTGCATCACCTGAGTGGGTTGATTCACTGATGTGGTCATCCTGTCTGGGTTGGCGCCCCCCCTTAGGTTGTGCCATGGCGGAGATCTTTGTGGGCTATATTCAGCCTTGTCTCAGGATGGTAAGTTGCTGCTCCAGTTTCAACTGTTCTGCCTTAATATTATTCGACCATGCTGGTCATTTATGAACATATTAACATCTTGACCATGTTCTGTTATAATCTCCACCCGGCACAGCCAGAAGAGGACTGGCCACCCCACATAGCCTGGTTCCTCTCTAGGTTTCTTCCTAGGTTTTGGCCTTTCTAGGGAGTTTTTCCTAGCCACCGTGCTTCTACACCTGCATTGCTTGCTGTTTGGGGTTTAAGGCTGGGTTTCTGTACAGCACTTTGAGATAACAGCTGATGTACGAAGGGCTATATAAATAAATTTGATTTGATTTGATGTGCAGACAGGGGTATGGTGGGGTGCGGGTACAGCAGAGGTAAGCCCAGGCACTGGGTGATGATAAGAGAGGTTGTATCTCTGGGCATGCTGGTTATAATGGGTGAGGGCACCGCATGTGTGGGAGGTGGGACAAAGGAGGTATCAGAGATTTGAAGAGTGGAACTAGGGGGTCCATTGGAAACTAAATCAATGATAACTAACCTGAACAACAAGGCATATTGATATTTGAGAGAGACATGTAGCAAAGCATAAAGTAATCGCAGGTCTTGATTGGGAGAGCTAGCTAAAACAACAGGTGAGACAACAACAGCTCGTCAGCTAACACAACAATGGCGATGACAAGGCAGAGAGGGTCGGATTAACTACACACAGAGCCTGAGTTCGAGGCTGAGGCCGACAGATAAAACATAAATAAACAGAATGGAATACCGTGATTAATGGACAGTCCAGCAGGCATCAGCTAAGTAGCCAAGTGATCATGAACAGGTGTAATGAGCAGGTGTAATGAGCAGGTGTAATGAACAGGTGTAGTGAACAGGTGTAGTGAACAGGTGTAGTGAACAGGTGTAGTGAACAGGTGTAGTGAACACTGAACAGGTGTAATAAAGAGGTGTAGTGAACAGGTGTAATAAAGAGGTGTAGTGAACAGGTGTAGTGAACAGGTGTAATGAACAGGTGTAATAAAGAGGTGTAATGAACAGGTGTAATAAAGAGGTGTAATGAACAGGTGTAATAAAGAGGTGTAGTGAACAGGTGTAATAAAGAGGTGTATTGAACAGGTGTAATAAAGAGGTGTAGTGAACAGGTGTAATGAACAGGTGTAATGAACACTGAACAGGTGTAATAAAGAGGTGTAGTGAACAGGTGTAATAAAGAGGTGTAGTGAACAGGTGTAGTGAACAGGTGTAATAAAGAGGTGTAATGAACAGGTGTAATAAAGAGGTGTAGTGAACAGGTGTAATGAACAGGTGTAATAAAGAGGTGTAGTGAACAGGTGTAATGAACACTGAACAGGTGTAATAAAGAGGTGTAATAAAGAGGTGTAATGAACAGGTGTAATGAACAGGTGTAATAAAGAGGTGTAGTGAACAGGTGTAATAAAGAGGTGTAGCGAACAGGTGTAATAAAGAGGTGTAATAAAGAGGTGTAATGAACAGGTGTAATAAAGAGGTGTAGTGAACAGGTGTAATAAAGAGGTGTAATGAACAGGTGTAATGAACAGGTGTAATAAAGAGGTGTAGTGAACAGGTGTAATAAAGAGGTGTAGCGAACAGGTGTAATAAAGAGGTGTAATGAACAGGTGTAATAAAGAGGTGTAATAAAGAGGTGTAATAAAGAGGTGTAGTGAACAGGTGGAATGAACAGGTGTAGTGAACAGGTGTAATGAACAGGTGTAATGAACACTGAACAGGTGTAATGAACAGGTGTAATAAAGAGGTGTAGTGAACAGGTGTAGTGAACAGGTGTAGTGAACAGGTGTAATAAAGAGGTGTAGTGAACAGGTGTAGTGAACAGGTGTAATAAAGAGGTGTAATGAACAGGTGTAATGAACAGGTGTAATAAAGAGGTGTAGTGAACAGGTGTAGTGAACAGGTGTAATAAAGAGGTGTAGTGAACAGGTGTAATGAACACTGAACAGGTGTAATGAAGAGGTGTAGTGAACAGGTGTAATGAACAGGTGTAATAAAGAGGTGCAGTGAACAGTTGTAATAAAGAGGTTTAGTGAACAGGTGTAATGAACAGGTGTAATGAACACTGAACAGGTGTAATGAACAGGTGTAATAAAGAGGTGTAGTGAACAGGTGTAATAAAGAGGTGTAGTGAACAGGTGTAATGAACAGGTGTAATAAAGAGGTGTAATGAACAGGTGTAATGAACAGGTGTAATGAACAGGTGTAATGAACAGGTGTAATGAACAGGTGTAATAAAGAGGTGTAAAGAACAGGTGTAATAAAGAGGTGTAGTGAACAGGTGTAATAAAGAGGTGTAATGAACAGGTGTAATAAAGAGGTGTAAAGAACAGGTGTAATAAAGAGGTGTAGTGAACAGGTGTAATAAAGATGTGTAGTGAACAGGTGTAATGAACAGGTGTAATGAACACTGAACAGGTGTAATGAACAGGTGTAATAAAGAGGTGTAGTGAACAGGTGTAATAAAGAGGTGTAGTGAACAGGTGTAATAAAGAGGTGTAAAGAACAGGTGTAATAAAGAGGTGTAAAGAACAGGTGTAATAAAGAGGTGTAAAGAACAGGTGTAATAAAGAGGTGTAGTGAACAGGTGTAATAAAGATGTGTAGTGAACAGGTGTAATGAACAGGTGTAATGAACACTGAACAGGTGTAATGAACAGGTGTAATAAAGAGGTGTAGTGAACAGGTGTAATAAAGAGGTGTAGTGAACAGGTGTAGTGAACAGGTGTAATGAACAGGTGTAAAGAACAGGTGTAAAGAACAGGTGTAATGAACAGGTGTAATGAACAGGTGTAATGAACAGGTGTAATGAACAGGTGTAATGAAGCGGTGTAATGAACAGGTGTAATAAAGAGGTGTAAAGAACAGGTGTAATAAAGAGTGTAATGAACAGGCGTAATGCACAGGTGTAATAAAGAGGTGTAATGAACAGGTGTAATAAAGAGGTGTAATGAACAGGTGTAATGAACAGGTGTAATGAAGAGGTGTAGTGAACAGGTGTAGTGAACAGGTGTAATGAACAGGTGTAATGAAGAGGTGTAGTGAACAGGTGTAATAAAGAGGTGTAAAGAACAGGTGTAAAGAACAGGTGTAATAAAGAGGTGTAATGAACAGGTGTAATGAACAGGTGTAATAAAGAGGTGTAATGAACAGGTGTAATAAAGAGGTGTATTGAACAGGTGTAATAAAGAGGTGTATTGAACAGGTGTAATAAAGAGGTGTATTGAACAGGTGTAATAAAGAGGTGTATTGAACAGGTGTAATAAAGAGGTGTATTGAACAGGTGTAATAAAGAGGTGTAGTGAACAGGTGTAGTGAACAGGTGTAGTGAACAGGTGTAGTGAACAGGTGTAATGAACAGGTGTAATGAAGACGTGTAGTGAACAGGTGTAATAAAGACGTGTAGTGAACAGGTGTAATAAAGAGGTGTAATGAACAGGTGTAATGAACAGGTGTAATAAAGAGTGTAATGAACAGGTGTAATAAAGAGGTGTATTGAACAGGTGTAATAAAGAGGTGTATTGAACAGGTGTAATAAAGAGGTGTAGTGAACAGGTGTAATAAAGAGGTGTAGTGAACAGGTGTAATAAAGAGGTGTAGTGAACAGGTGTAATAAAGAGGTGTAGTGAACAGGTGTAATAAAGAGGTGTAGTGAACAGGTGTAATAAAGAGGTGTAGTGAACAGGTGTATTGAACAGGTGTAATAAAGAGGTGTATTGAACAGGTGTAATAAAGAGGTGTAATGAACAGGTGTAATAAAGAGGTGTAGTGAACAGGTGTAGTGAACAGGTGTAGTGAACAGGTGTAATAAAGAGGTGTAGTGAACAGGTGTAAAGAACAGGTGTAATAAAGAGGTGTAGTGAACAGGTGTAATGAAGAGGTGTAATGAAGAGGTGTAATGAAGAGGTGTAATGAAGAGGTGTAATGAACAGGTGTAATAAAGAGGTGTAATAAAGAGGTGTATTGAACAGGTGTAATAAAGAGGTGTAGTGAACAGGTGTAATAAAGAGGTGTAGTGAACAGGTGTAATAAAGAGGTGTAGTGAACAGGTGTAATGAACAGGTGTAATAAAGAGGTGTAAAGAACAGGTGTAATAAAGAGGTGTAAAGAACAGGTGTAATGAACAGGTGTAATGAAGCGGTGTAATGAACAGGTGTAATAAAGAGGTGTAAAGAACAGGTGTAATAAAGAGGTGTAATGAACAGGCGTAATGCACAGGTGTAATAAAGAGGTGTAATGAACAGGTGTAATAAAGAGGTGTAATGAACAGGTGTAATGAACAGGTGTAATGAACAGGTGTAATGAACAGGTGTAGTGAACAGGTGTAGTGAACAGGTGTAGTGAACAGGTGTAGTGAACAGGTGTAATGAACAGGTGTAATGAAGAGGTGTAGTGAACAGGTGTAATAAAGAGGTGTAGTGAACAGGTGTAATAAAGAGGTGTAAAGAACAGGTGTAATAAAGAGGTGTAATGAACAGGTGTAATGAACAGGTGTAATAAAGAGTGTATTGAACAGGTGTAATAAAGAGTGTATTGAACAGGTGTAATAAAGAGGTGTATTGAACAGGTGTAATAAAGAGGTGTAGTGAACAGGTGTAGTGAACAGGTGTAGTGAACAGGTGTAATGAACAGGTGTAATGAAGACGTGTAGTGAACAGGTGTAATAAAGAGGTGTATTGAACAGGTGTAATAAAGAGGTGTATTGAACAGGTGTATTGAACAGGTGTAATAAAGAGGTGTAATGAACAGGTGTAATAAAGAGGTGTAATGAACAGGTGTAATAAAGAGGTGTAATGAACAGGTGTAATAAAGAGGTGTATTGAACAGGTGTAATAAAGAGGTGTAGTGAACAGGTGTAATAAAGAGGTGTAGTGAACAGGTGTAATGAACAGGTGTAATAAAGAGGTGTAAAGAACAGGTGTAATAAAGAGGTGTAGTGAACAGGTGTAATAAAGATGTGTAGTGAACAGGTGTAATGAACAGGTGTAATGAACACTGAACAGGTGTAATGAACAGGTGTAATAAAGAGGTGTAGTGAACAGGTGTAATAAAGAGGTGTAGTGAACAGGTGTAGTGAACAGGTGTAATGAACAGGTGTAAAGAACAGGTGTAAAGAACAGGTGTAATGAACAGGTGTAATGAACAGGTGTAATGAACAGGTGTAATGAACAGGTGTAATGAAGCGGTGTAATGAACAGGTGTAATAAAGAGGTGTAAAGAACAGGTGTAATAAAGAGGTGTAATGAACAGGCGTAATGCACAGGTGTAATAAAGAGGTGTAATGAACAGGTGTAATAAAGAGGTGTAATGAACAGGTGTAATGAACAGGTGTAATGAAGAGGTGTAGTGAACAGGTGTAGTGAACAGGTGTAATGAACAGGTGTAATGAAGAGGTGTAGTGAACAGGTGTAATAAAGAGGTGTAAAGAACAGGTGTAAAGAACAGGTGTAATAAAGAGGTGTAATGAACAGGTGTAATGAACAGGTGTAATAAAGAGGTGTAATGAACAGGTGTAATAAAGAGGTGTATTGAACAGGTGTAATAAAGAGGTGTATTGAACAGGTGTAATAAAGAGGTGTATTGAACAGGTGTAATAAAGAGGTGTATTGAACAGGTGTAATAAAGAGGTGTATTGAACAGGTGTAATAAAGAGGTGTAGTGAACAGGTGTAGTGAACAGGTGTAGTGAACAGGTGTAGTGAACAGGTGTAATGAACAGGTGTAATGAAGACGTGTAGTGAACAGGTGTAATAAAGACGTGTAGTGAACAGGTGTAATAAAGAGGTGTAATGAACAGGTGTAATGAACAGGTGTAATAAAGAGGTGTAATGAACAGGTGTAATAAAGAGGTGTATTGAACAGGTGTAATAAAGAGGTGTATTGAACAGGTGTAATAAAGAGGTGTAGTGAACAGGTGTAATAAAGAGGTGTAGTGAACAGGTGTAATAAAGAGGTGTAGTGAACAGGTGTAATAAAGAGGTGTAGTGAACAGGTGTAATAAAGAGGTGTAGTGAACAGGTGTAATAAAGAGGTGTAGTGAACAGGTGTATTGAACAGGTGTAATAAAGAGGTGTATTGAACAGGTGTAATAAAGAGGTGTAATGAACAGGTGTAATAAAGAGGTGTAGTGAACAGGTGTAGTGAACAGGTGTAGTGAACAGGTGTAATAAAGAGGTGTAGTGAACAGGTGTAAAGAACAGGTGTAATAAAGAGGTGTAGTGAACAGGTGTAATGAAGAGGTGTAATGAAGAGGTGTAATGAAGAGGTGTAATGAAGAGGTGTAATGAAGAGGTGTAATGAACAGGTGTAATAAAGAGGTGTAATAAAGAGGTGTATTGAACAGGTGTAATAAAGAGGTGTAGTGAACAGGTGTAATAAAGAGGTGTAGTGAACAGGTGTATTGAACAGGTGTAATAAAGAGGTGTATTGAACAGGTGTAATAAAGAGGTGTAATGAACAGGTGTAATAAAGAGGTGTAGTGAACAGGTGTAGTGAACAGGTGTAGTGAACAGGTGTAATAAAGAGGTGTAGTGAACAGGTGTAAAGAACAGGTGTAATAAAGAGGTGTAGTGAACAGGTGTAATGAAGAGGTGTAATGAAGAGGTGTAATGAAGAGGTGTAATGAAGAGGTGTAATGAAGAGGTGTAATGAACAGGTGTAATAAAGAGGTGTAATAAAGAGGTGTATTGAACAGGTGTAATAAAGAGGTGTAGTGAACAGGTGTAATAAAGAGGTGTAGTGAACAGGTGTAATAAAGAGGTGTAGTGAACAGGTGTAATGAACAGGTGTAATAAAGAGGTGTAAAGAACAGGTGTAATAAAGAGGTGTAAAGAACAGGTGTAATGAACAGGTGTAATGAAGCGGTGTAATGAACAGGTGTAATAAAGAGGTGTAAAGAACAGGTGTAATAAAGAGGTGTAATGAACAGGCGTAATGCACAGGTGTAATAAAGAGGTGTAATGAACAGGTGTAATAAAGAGGTGTAATGAACAGGTGTAATGAACAGGTGTAATGAACAGGTGTAATGAACAGGTGTAGTGAACAGGTGTAGTGAACAGGTGTAGTGAACAGGTGTAGTGAACAGGTGTAATGAACAGGTGTAATGAAGAGGTGTAGTGAACAGGTGTAATAAAGAGGTGTAGTGAACAGGTGTAATAAAGAGGTGTAAAGAACAGGTGTAATAAAGAGGTGTAATGAACAGGTGTAATGAACAGGTGTAATAAAGAGGTGTATTGAACAGGTGTAATAAAGAGGTGTATTGAACAGGTGTAATAAAGAGGTGTATTGAACAGGTGTAATAAAGAGGTGTAGTGAACAGGTGTAGTGAACAGGTGTAGTGAACAGGTGTAATGAACAGGTGTAATGAAGACGTGTAGTGAACAGGTGTAATAAAGAGGTGTATTGAACAGGTGTAATAAAGAGGTGTATTGAACAGGTGTATTGAACAGGTGTAATAAAGAGGTGTAATGAACAGGTGTAATAAAGAGGTGTAATGAACAGGTGTAATAAAGAGGTGTAATGAACAGGTGTAATAAAGAGGTGTATTGAACAGGTGTAATAAAGAGGTGTAGTGAACAGGTGTAATAAAGAGGTGTAGTGAACAGGTGTAATGAACAGGTGTAATAAAGAGGTGTAAAGAACAGGTGTAATGAAGAGGTGTAAAGAACAGGTGTAATAAAGAGGTGTAAAGAACAGGTGTAATAAAGAGGTGTAAAGAACAGGTGTAATGAAGGGGTGTAGTGAACAGGTGTAATGAACAGGTGTAATGAACAGGTGTAGTTAACAGGTGTAATGAACAGGTGTAATGAACAGGTGTAATGAACAGTTGTACTAAAGAGGTGTAGTGAACAGGTGTAATGAACAGGTGTAGTGAATAGGTGTAATGAACAGGTGTAATAAAGAGGTGTAGTGAACAGGTGTAATGAACAGGTGTAATAAAGAGGTGTAATGAACAGGTGTAATAAAGAGGTGTAGTGAACAGGTGTAATGAACAGGTGTAATAAAGAGGTGTAGTGAACAGGTGTAATGAACAGGTGTAATAAAGAGGTGTAATGAACAGGTGTAATAAAGAGGTGTAATGAACAGGTGTAATGAACAGGTGTAATGAAGAGGTGTAATGAAGAGGTGTAATGAAGAGGTGTAATGAAGAGGTGTAATGAAGAGGTGTAATGAAGAGGTGTAATGAAGAGGTGTAATGAAGAGGTGTAGTGAACAGGTTTAATGAAGAGGTGTAGTGAACAGGTTTAATGAAGAGGTGTAATGAACAGGTGTAATGAAGAGGTGTAATGAAGAGGTGTAATGAACAGGTGTAATGAAGAGGTGTAATGAACAGGTGTAATGAACAGGTGTAATGAACAGGTGTAATGAACAGGTGTAATAAAGAGGTGTAGTGAACAGGTGTAATGAACAGGTGTAATAAAGAGGTGTAAAGAACAGGTGTAATGAAGAGGTGTAATGAAGAGGTGTAATGAAGAGGTGTAATGAACAGGTGTAATAAAGAGGTGTAGTGAACAGGTGTAATAAAGAGGTGTAGTGAACAGGTGTAATGAACAGGTGTAATACAGAGGTGTAAAGAACAGGTGTAATAAAAAGGTGTAAAGAACAGGTGTAATGAACAGGTGTAATGAAGCGGTGTAATGAACAGGTGTAATAAAGAGGTGTAAAGAACAGGTGTAATAAAGAGGTGTAATGAACAGGCGTAATGCACAGGTGTAATGAACAGGTGTAGTGAACAGGTGTAATGAACAGGTGTAATGAAGAGGTGTAGTGAACAGGTGTAATAAAGAGGTGTAGTGAACAGGTGTAATAAAGAGGTGTAATGAACAGGTGTAATGAACAGGTGTAATAAAGAGGTGTAGTGAACAGGTGTAATAAAGAGGTGTAGTGAACAGGTGTAATGAACAGGTGTAATACAGAGGTGTAAAGAACAGGTGTAATAAAAAGGTGTAAAGAACAGGTGTAATGAACAGGTGTAATGAAGCGGTGTAATGAACAGGTGTAATAAAGAGGTGTAAAGAACAGGTGTAATAAAGAGGTGTAATGAACAGGCGTAATGCACAGGTGTAATAAAGAGGTGTAATAAAGAGGTGTAATGAACAGGTGTAATGAACAGGTGTAGTGAACAGGTGTAGTGAACAGGTGTAGTGAACAGGTGTAGTGAACAGGTGTAGTGAACAGGTGTAGTGAACAGGTGTAATGAACAGGTGTAATGAAGAGGTGTAGTGAACAGGTGTAATAAAGAGGTGTAGTGAACAGGTGTAATAAAGAGGTGTAATGAACAGGTGTAATGAACAGGTGTAATAAAGAGGTGTATTGAACAGGTGTAATAAAGAGGTGTATTGAACAGGTGTAATAAAGAGGTGTAGTGAACAGGTGTAGTGAACAGGTGTAATGAACAGGTGTAGTGAACAGGTGTAATAAAGAGGTGTAATGAACAGGTGTAATGAACAGGTGTAATAAAGAGGTGTAATGAACAGGTGTAATAAAGAGTGTATTGAACAGGTGTAATAAAGAGGTGTATTGAACAGGTGTAATAAAGAGGTGTAGTGAACAGGTGTAATAAAGAGGTGTAGTGAACAGGTGTAATAAAGAGTGTAGTGAACAGGTGTAATAAAGTGTAGTGAACAGGTGTAATAAAGAGGTGTAGTGAACAGGTGTAATAAAGAGGTGTAGTGAACAGGTGTAATGAAGAGGTGTAATGAAGAGTGTAATGAAGGTGTAATGAACAGGTGTAATGAACAGGTGTAATAAAGAGGTGTAGTGAACAGGTGTAATGAACAGGTGTAATGAACAGGTGTAATAAAGAGGTGTAGTGAACAGGTGTAATAAAGAGGTGTAAAGAACAGGTGTAATAAAGAGGTGTAGTGAACAGGTGTAAAGAACAGGTGTAATAAAGAGGTGTAGTGAACAGGTGTAATAAAGAGGTGTAATGAACAGGTGTAATAAAGAGGTGTATTGAACAGGTGTAATAAAGAGGTGTAGTGAACAGGTGTAATGAAGAGGTGTAATGAAGAGGTGTAATAAAGAGGTGTAATAAAGAGGTGTAATAAAGAGGTGTAATAAAGAGGTGTAATGAACAGGTGTAATGAACAGGTGTAATGAACAGGTGTAATGAACAGGTGTAATGAACAGGTGTAATGAACAGGTGTAATGAACAGGTGTAATAAAGAGGTGTAAAGAACAGGTGTAATAAAAAGTGTAGTGAACAGGTGTAATAAAGAGGTGTAGTGAACAGGTGTAATGAAGAGGTGTAATGAAGAGGTGTAATGAAGAGGTGTAATGAAGAGGTGTAATGAAGAGTGTAATGAACAGGTGTAATAAAGAAATGAACAGGTGTAATAAAGAGGTGTATTGAACAGGTGTAATAAAGAGGTGTAGTGAACAGGTGTAATAAAGAGGTGTAGTGAACAGGTGTAATGAACAGGTGTAATGAAGAGGTGTAAAGAACAGGTGTAATAAAGAGGTGTAAAGAACAGGTGTAATAAGGGGTGTAGTGAACAGGTGTAATGAAGAGGTGTAATGAACAGGTGTAGTAGGTGTAATGAACAGGTGTAGTGAACAGGTGTAATGAACAGGTGTAAAGAACAGTTGTACTAAAGAGGTGTAGTGAACAGGTGTAATGAACAGGTGTAATAAAGAGGTGTAGTGAACAGGTGTAGTGAACAGGTGTAATAAAGAGGTGTAATGAACAGGTGTAATAAAGAGGTGTAGTGAACAGGTGTAATAAAGGTGTAATAAAGAGGTGTAGTGAACAGGTGTAATGAACAGGTGTAGTGAACAGGTGTAATGAACAGGTGTAATAAACAGGTGTAATGAACAGGTGTAAACAGGTGTAATGAACAGGTGTAATGAACAGGTGTAATGAACAGGTGTAATGAACAGGTGTAATGAACAGGTGTAATGAACAGGTGTAATAAAGAGGTGTAAAGAACAGGTGTAATAAAAAGGTGTAGTGAACAGGTGTAATAAAGAGGTGTAGTGAACAGGTGTAATGAAGAGTGTAATGAAGAGGTGTAATGAAGAGTGTAATGAAGAGTGTAATGAAGAGGTGTAATGAACAGGTGTAATAAAGAGGTGTAATGAACAGGTGTAATAAAGAGGTGTATTGAACAGGTGTAATAAAGAGGTGTAGTGAACAGGTGTAATAAAGAGGTGTAGTGAACAGGTGTAATGAACAGGTGTAATGAAGAGGTGTAAAGAACAGGTGTAATAAAGAGGTGTAAAGAACAGGTGTAATGAAGGGGTGTAGTGAACAGGTGTAATGAAGAGGTGTAATGAACAGGTGTAGTTAACAGGTGTAATGAACAGGTGTAGTGAACAGGTGTAATGAACAGGTGTAAAGAACAGTTGTACTAAAGAGGTGTAGTGAACAGGTGTAATGAACAGGTGTAATAAAGAGGTGTAGTGAACAGGTGTAGTGAACAGGTGTAATAAAGAGGTGTAATGAACAGGTGTAATAAAGAGGTGTAGTGAACAGGTGTAATGAACAGGTGTAATAAAGAGGTGTAGTGAACAGGTGTAATGAACAGGTGTAGTGAACAGGTGTAGTGAACAGGTGTAATAAACAGGTGTAATGAACAGGTGTAGTGAACAGGTGTAGTGAACACTGAACAGGTGTAGTGAACAGGTGTAGTGAACAGGTGTAGTGAACAGGTGTAGTGAACAGGTGTAGTGAACAGGTGTAGTGAACACTGAACAGGTGTAGTGAACAGGTGTAGTGAACAGGTGTAATAAACAGGTGTAATGAACAGGTGTAGTGAACAGGTGTAGTGAACAGGTGTAATGAACACTGAACAGGTGTAGTGAACAGGTGTAGTGAACAGGTGTAGTGAACAGGTGTAGTGAACAGGTGTAGTGAACACTGAACAGGTGTAGTGAACAGGTGTAGTGAACAGGTGTAGTGAACAGGTGTAATAAACAGGTGTAATGAACAGGTGTAGTGAACAGGTGTAGTGAACAGGTGTAATGAACAGGTGTAGTGAACAGGTGTAATAAAGAGGTGTAGTGAACAGGTGTAATGAACAGGTGTAATACAGAGGTGTAAAGAACAGGTGTAATAAAAAGGTGTAAAGAACAGGTGTAATGAACAGGTGTAATGAAGCGGTGTAATGAACAGGTGTAATAAAGAGGTGTAAAGAACAGGTGTAATAAAGAGGTGTAATGAACAGGCGTAATGCACAGGTGTAATAAAGAGGTGTAATAAAGAGGTGTAATGAACAGGTGTAATGAACAGGTGTAGTGAACAGGTGTAGTGAACAGGTGTAGTGAACAGGTGTAGTGAACAGGTGTAGTGAACAGGTGTAGTGAACAGGTGTAATGAACAGGTGTAATGAAGAGGTGTAGTGAACAGGTGTAATAAAGAGGTGTAGTGAACAGGTGTAATAAAGAGGTGTAATGAACAGGTGTAATGAACAGGTGTAATAAAGAGGTGTATTGAACAGGTGTAATAAAGAGGTGTATTGAACAGGTGTAATAAAGAGGTGTAGTGAACAGGTGTAGTGAACAGGTGTAATGAACAGGTGTAGTGAACAGGTGTAATAAAGAGGTGTAATGAACAGGTGTAATGAACAGGTGTAATAAAGAGGTGTAATGAACAGGTGTAATAAAGAGGTGTATTGAACAGGTGTAATAAAGAGGTGTATTGAACAGGTGTAATAAAGAGGTGTAGTGAACAGGTGTAATAAAGAGGTGTAGTGAACAGGTGTAATAAAGAGGTGTAGTGAACAGGTGTAATAAAGAGGTGTAGTGAACAGGTGTAATAAAGAGGTGTAGTGAACAGGTGTAATAAAGAGGTGTAGTGAACAGGTGTAATGAAGAGGTGTAATGAAGAGGTGTAATGAAGAGGTGTAATGAACAGGTGTAATGAACAGGTGTAATAAAGAGGTGTAGTGAACAGGTGTAATGAACAGGTGTAATGAACAGGTGTAATAAAGAGGTGTAGTGAACAGGTGTAATAAAGAGGTGTAAAGAACAGGTGTAATAAAGAGGTGTAGTGAACAGGTGTAAAGAACAGGTGTAATAAAGAGGTGTAATAAAGAGGTGTAATGAACAGGTGTAATAAAGAGGTGTATTGAACAGGTGTAATAAAGAGGTGTAGTGAACAGGTGTAATGAAGAGGTGTAATGAAGAGGTGTAATAAAGAGGTGTAATAAAGAGGTGTAATAAAGAGGTGTAATAAAGAGGTGTAATGAACAGGTGTAATGAACAGGTGTAATGAACAGGTGTAATGAACAGGTGTAATGAACAGGTGTAATGAACAGGTGTAATGAACAGGTGTAATAAAGAGGTGTAAAGAACAGGTGTAATAAAAAGGTGTAGTGAACAGGTGTAATAAAGAGGTGTAGTGAACAGGTGTAATGAAGAGGTGTAATGAAGAGGTGTAATGAAGAGGTGTAATGAAGAGGTGTAATGAAGAGGTGTAATGAACAGGTGTAATAAAGAGGTGTAATGAACAGGTGTAATAAAGAGGTGTATTGAACAGGTGTAATAAAGAGGTGTAGTGAACAGGTGTAATAAAGAGGTGTAGTGAACAGGTGTAATGAACAGGTGTAATGAAGAGGTGTAAAGAACAGGTGTAATAAAGAGGTGTAAAGAACAGGTGTAATGAAGGGGTGTAGTGAACAGGTGTAATGAAGAGGTGTAATGAACAGGTGTAGTTAACAGGTGTAATGAACAGGTGTAGTGAACAGGTGTAATGAACAGGTGTAAAGAACAGTTGTACTAAAGAGGTGTAGTGAACAAGTGTAATAAAGAGGTGTAGTGAACAGGTGTAGTGAACAGGTGTAATAAAGAGGTGTAATGAACAGGTGTAATAAAGAGGTGTAGTGAACAGGTGTAATGAACAGGTGTAATAAAGAGGTGTAGTGAACAGGTGTAATGAACAGGTGTAGTGAACAGGTGTAGTGAACAGGTGTAATAAACAGGTGTAATGAACAGGTGTAGTGAACAGGTGTAGTGAACACTGAACAGGTGTAGTGAACAGGTGTAGTGAACAGGTGTAGTGAACAGGTGTAGTGAACAGGTGTAGTGAACAGGTGTAGTGAACACTGAACAGGTGTAGTGAACAGGTGTAGTGAACAGGTGTAATAAACAGGTGTAATGAACAGGTGTAGTGAACAGGTGTAGTGAACAGGTGTAATGAACACTGAACAGGTGTAGTGAACAGGTGTAGTGAACAGGTGTAGTGAACAGGTGTAGTGAACACTGAACAGGTGTAGTGAACAGGTGTAGTGAACAGGTGTAGTGAACAGGTGTAATAAACAGGTGTAATGAACAGGTGTAGTGAACAGGTGTAGTGAACAGGTGTAGTGAACAGGTGTAGTGAACAGGTGTAGTGAACAGGTGTAGTGAACAGGTGTAGTGAACAGGTGTAGTGAACAGGTGTAATGAACAGCTGTAGTGAACAGGTGTAATGAACACTGAACAGGTGTAGTGAACAGGTGTAGTGAACAGGTGTAGTGAACAGGTGTAATGAACACTGAACAGGTGTAGTGAACAGGTGTAATGAACAGGTGTAATGAACAGGTGTAGTGAACAGGTGTAGTGAACAGGTGTAGTGAACAGGTGTAGTGAACAGGTGTAGTGAACACTGAACAGGTGTAGTGAACAGGTGTAGTGAACAGGTGTAGTGAACAGGTGTAGTGAACAGGTGTAGTGAACAGGTGTAATGAACACTGAACAGGTGTAGTGAACAGGTGTAGTGAACAGGTGTAGTGAACAGGTGTAATGAACAGGTGTAATGAACAGGTGTAATAAACAGGTGTAGTGAACAGGTGTAATAAACAGGTGTAATGAACAGGTGTAGTGAACAGGTGTAATGAACACTGAACAGGTGTAGTGAACAGGTGTAATGAACAGGTGTAATGAACAGGTGTAATAAACAGGTGTAGTGAACAGGTGTAATAAACAGGTGTAATGAACAGGTGTAGTGAACAGGTGTAGTGAACAGGTGTAGTGAACAGGTGTAATGAACACTGAACAGGTGTAATGAACAGGTGTAATAAAGAGGTGTAGTGAACAGGTGTAATAAAGAGGTGTAGTGAACAGGTGTAATAAAGAGGTGTAAAGAACAGGTGTAATAAAGAGGTGTAAAGAACAGGTGTAATAAAGAGGTGTAAAGAACAGGTGTAATAAAGAGGTGTAGTGAACAGGTGTAATAAAGATGTGTAGTGAACAGGTGTAATGAACAGGTGTAATGAACACTGAACAGGTGTAATGAACAGGTGTAATAAAGAGGTGTAGTGAACAGGTGTAATAAAGAGGTGTAGTGAACAGGTGTAGTGAACAGGTGTAATGAACAGGTGTAAAGAACAGGTGTAAAGAACAGGTGTAATGAACAGGTGTAATGAACAGGTGTAATGAACAGGTGTAATGAAGCGGTGTAATGAACAGGTGTAATAAAGAGGTGTAAAGAACAGGTGTAATAAAGAGGTGTAATGAACAGGCGTAATGCACAGGTGTAATAAAGAGGTGTAATGAACAGGTGTAATAAAGAGGTGTAATGAACAGGTGTAATGAACAGGTGTAATGAAGAGGTGTAGTGAACAGGTGTAGTGAACAGGTGTAATGAACAGGTGTAATGAAGAGTGTAGTGAACAGGTGTAATAAAGAGGTGTAAAGAACAGGTGTAAAGAACAGGTGTAATAAAGAGGTGTAATGAACAGGTGTAATGAACAGGTGTAATAAAGAGGTGTAATGAACAGGTGTAATAAAGAGGTGTATTGAACAGGTGTAATAAAGAGGTGTATTGAACAGGTGTAATACAGAGGTGTATTGAACAGGTGTAATAAAGAGGTGTATTGAACAGGTGTAATAAAGAGGTGTATTGAACAGGTGTAATAAAGAGGTGTAGTGAACAGGTGTAGTGAACAGGTGTAGTGAACAGGTGTAGTGAACAGGTGTAATGAACAGGTGTAATGAAGACGTGTAGTGAACAGGTGTAATAAAGACGTGTAGTGAACAGGTGTAATAAAGAGGTGTAATGAACAGGTGTAATGAACAGGTGTAATAAAGAGGTGTAATGAACAGGTGTAATAAAGAGTGTATTGAACAGGTGTAATAAAGAGTGTATTGAACAGGTGTAATAAAGAGTGTAGTGAACAGGTGTAATAAAGAGGTGTAGTGAACAGGTGTAATAAAGAGGTGTAGTGAACAGGTGTAATAAAGAGTGTAGTGAACAGGTGTAATAAAGAGTGTAGTGAACAGGTGTAATAAAGAGGTGTAGTGAACAGGTGTAATAAAGAGGTGTAGTGAACAGGTGTATTGAACAGGTGTAATAAAGAGGTGTATTGAACAGGTGTAATAAAGAGGTGTAATGAACAGGTGTAATAAAGAGGTGTAGTGAACAGGTGTAGTGAACAGGTGTAGTGAACAGGTGTAATAAAGAGGTGTAGTGAACAGGTGTAAAGAACAGGTGTAATAAAGAGGTGTAATGAAGAGGTGTAATGAAGAGGTGTAATGAAGAGGTGTAATGAAGAGGTGTAATGAAGAGGTGTAATGAAGAGGTGTAATGAAGAGGTGTAATGAACAGGTGTAATAAAGAGGTGTAATAAAGAGGTGTATTGAACAGGTGTAATAAAGAGGTGTAGTGAACAGGTGTAATAAAGAGGTGTAGTGAACAGGTGTAATAAAGAGGTGTAGTGAACAGGTGTAATGAACAGGTGTAATAAAGAGGTGTAAAGAACAGGTGTAATAAAGAGGTGTAAAGAACAGGTGTAATGAACAGGTGTAATGAAGCGGTGTAATGAACAGGTGTAATAAAGAGGTGTAAAGAACAGGTGTAATAAAGAGGTGTAATGAACAGGCGTAATGCACAGGTGTAATAAAGAGGTGTAATGAACAGGTGTAATAAAGAGGTGTAATGAACAGGTGTAATGAACAGGTGTAATGAACAGGTGTAGTGAACAGGTGTAATGAACAGGTGTAATGAAGAGGTGTAGTGAACAGGTGTAATAAAGAGGTGTAAAGAACAGGTGTAATAAAGAGGTGTAATGAACAGGTGTAATGAACAGGTGTAATAAAGAGGTGTATTGAACAGGTGTAATAAAGAGGTGTATTGAACAGGTGTAATAAAGAGGTGTATTGAACAGGTGTAATAAAGAGGTGTAGTGAACAGGTGTAGTGAACAGGTGTAGTGAACAGGTGTAATGAACAGGTGTAATGAAGACGTGTAGTGAACAGGTGTAATAAAGAGGTGTATTGAACAGGTGTAATAAAGAGGTGTATTGAACAGGTGTATTGAACAGGTG
Source organism: Oncorhynchus keta (assembly GCF_023373465.1). NCBI lineage: Eukaryota > Metazoa > Chordata > Actinopteri > Salmoniformes > Salmonidae > Oncorhynchus > Oncorhynchus keta. The sequence continues at coordinate 497,246 of NW_026287935.1, read as the reverse complement.
TAATAAAGAGGTGTAATGAACAGGTGTAATAAAGAGGTGTAATGAACAGGTGTAATAAAGAGGTGTAATGAACAGGTGTAATAAAGAGGTGTATTGAACAGGTGTAATAAAGAGGTGTAGTGAACAGGTGTAATAAAGAGGTGTAGTGAACAGGTGTAATGAACAGGTGTAATAAAGAGGTGTAAAGAACAGGTGTAATGAAGAGGTGTAAAGAACAGGTGTAATAAAGAGGTGTAAAGAACAGGTGTAATAAAGAGGTGTAAAGAACAGGTGTAATGAAGGGGTGTAGTGAACAGGTGTAATGAACAGGTGTAATGAACAGGTGTAGTTAACAGGTGTAATGAACAGGTGTAATGAACAGGTGAAGAACAGTTGTACTAAAGAGGTGTAGTGAACAGGTGTAATGAACAGGTGTAGTGAATAGGTGTAATGAACAGGTGTAATAAAGAGGTGTAGTGAACAGGTGTAATGAACAGGTGTAATAAAGAGTGTAATGAACAGGTGTAATAAAGAGGTGTAGTGAACAGGTGTAATGAACAGGTGTAATAAAGAGGTGTAGTGAACAGGTGTAATGAACAGGTGTAATAAAGAGGTGTAATGAACAGGTGTAATAAAGAGGTGTAATGAACAGGTGTAATGAACAGGTGTAATGAAGAGGTGTAATGAAGAGGTGTAATGAAGAGGTGTAATGAAGAGGTGTAATGAAGAGGTGTAATGAAGAGGTGTAATGAAGAGGTGTAGTGAACAGGTTTAATGAAGAGGTGTAGTGAACAGGTTTAATGAAGAGGTGTAATGAACAGGTGTAATGCAGAGGTGTAATGAAGAGGTGTAATGAACAGGTGTAATGAAGAGGTGTAATGAACAGGTGTAATGAACAGGTGTAATGAAGAGGTGTAATGAACAGGTGTAATGAACAGGTGTAATGAACAGGTGTAATGAACAGGTGTAATAAAGAGGTGTAGTGAACAGGTGTAATGAACAGGTGTAATAAAGAGTGTAAAGAACAGGTGTAATGAAGAGGTGTAATGAAGAGGTGTAATGAAGAGTGTAATGAACAGGTGTAATAAAGAGTGTAGTGAACAGGTGTAATAAAGAGGTGTAGTGAACAGGTGTAATGAACAGGTGTAATACAGAGGTGTAAAGAACAGGTGTAATAAAAAGGTGTAAAGAACAGGTGTAATGAACAGGTGTAATGAAGCGGTGTAATGAACAGGTGTAATAAAGAGGTGTAAAGAACAGGTGTAATAAAGAGGTGTAATGAACAGGCGTAATGCACAGGTGTAATAAAGAGGTGTAATAAAGAGGTGTAATGAACAGGTGTAATGAACAGGTGTAGTGAACAGGTGTAGTGAACAGGTGTAGTGAACAGGTGTAGTGAACAGGTGTAGTGAACAGGTGTAGTGAACAGGTGTAGTGAACAGGTGTAGTGAACAGGTGTAGTGAACAGGTGTAATGAACAGGTGTAATGAAGAGGTGTAGTGAACAGGTGTAATAAAGAGGTGTAAAGAACAGGTGTAATGAACAGGTGTAATGAACAGGTGTAATGAACAGGTGTAATAAAGAGGTGTATTGAACAGGTGTAATAAAGAGGTGTATTGAACAGGTGTAATAAAGAGGTGTAGTGAACAGGTGTAGTGAACAGGTGTAATGAACAGGTGTAGTGAACAGGTGTAATAAAGAGGTGTAATGAACAGGTGTAATGAACAGGTGTAATAAAGAGGTGTAATGAACAGGTGTAATAAAGAGGTGTATTGAACAGGTGTAATAAAGAGGTGTATTGAACAGGTGTAATAAAGAGGTGTAGTGAACAGGTGTAATAAAGAGGTGTAGTGAACAGGTGTAATAAAGAGGTGTAGTGAACAGGTGTAATAAAGAGGTGTAGTGAACAGGTGTAATAAAGAGGTGTAGTGAACAGGTGTAATAAAGAGGTGTAGTGAACAGGTGTAATAAAGAGGTGTAGTGAACAGGTGTAATGAAGAGGTGTAATGAAGAGGTGTAATGAAGAGGTGTAATGAACAGGTGTAATGAACAGGTGTAATAAAGAGGTGTAGTGAACAGGTGTAATGAACAGGTGTAATGAACAGGTGTAATAAAGAGGTGTAGTGAACAGGTGTAATAAAGAGGTGTAAAGAACAGGTGTAATAAAGAGGTGTAGTGAACAGGTGTAAAGAACAGGTGTAATAAAGAGGTGTAGTGAACAGGTGTAATAAAGAGGTGTAGTGAACAGGTGTAATAAAGAGGTGTAATGAACAGGTGTAATAAAGAGGTGTATTGAACAGGTGTAATAAAGAGGTGTAGTGAACAGGTGTAATGAAGAGGTGTAATGAAGAGGTGTAATAAAGAGGTGTAATAAAGAGGTGTAATAAAGAGGTGTAATAAAGAGGTGTAATAAAGAGGTGTAATAAAGAGGTGTAATAAAGAGGTGTAATGAACAGGTGTAATGAACAGGTGTAATGAACAGGTGTAATGAACAGGTGTAATGAACAGGTGTAATGAACAGGTGTAATAAAGAGGTGTAAAGAACAGGTGTAATAAAAAGGTGTAGTGAACAGGTGTAATAAAGAGGTGTAGTGAACAGGTGTAATGAAGAGGTGTAATGAAGAGGTGTAATGAAGAGGTGTAATGAAGAGGTGTAATGAAGAGGTGTAATGAACAGGTGTAATAAAGAGGTGTAATGAACAGGTGTAATAAAGAGGTGTATTGAACAGGTGTAATAAAGAGGTGTAGTGAACAGGTGTAATAAAGAGGTGTAGTGAACAGGTGTAATGAACAGGTGTAATGAAGAGGTGTAAAGAACAGGTGTAATAAAGAGGTGTAAAGAACAGGTGTAATGAAGGGTGTAGTGAACAGGTGTAATGAAGAGGTGTAATGAACAGGTGTAGTTAACAGGTGTAATGAACAGGTGTAGTGAACAGGTGTAATGAACAGGTGTAAAGAACAGTTGTACTAAAGAGTGTAGTGAACAGGTGTAATGAACAGGTGTAATAAAGAGGTGTAGTGAACAGGTGTAGTGAACAGGTGTAATAAAGAGGTGTAATGAACAGGTGTAATAAAGAGTGTAGTGAACAGGTGTAATGAACAGGTGTAATAAAGAGTGTAGTGAACAGGTGTAATGAACAGGTGTAGTGAACAGGTGTAGTGAACAGGTGTAATAAACAGGTGTAATGAACAGGTGTAGTGAACAGGTGTAGTGAACACTGAACAGGTGTAGTGAACAGGTGTAGTGAACAGGTGTAGTGAACAGGTGTAGTGAACAGGTGTAGTGAACAGGTGTAGTGAACACTGAACAGGTGTAGTGAACAGGTGTAGTGAACAGGTGTAATAAACAGGTGTAATGAACAGGTGTAGTGAACAGGTGTAGTGAACAGGTGTAATGAACACTGAACAGGTGTAGTGAACAGGTGTAGTGAACAGGTGTAGTGAACAGGTGTAGTGAACAGGTGTAGTGAACAGGTGTAGTGAACACTGAACAGGTGTAGTGAACAGGTGTAGTGAACAGGTGTAGTGAACAGGTGTAATAAACAGGTGTAATGAACAGGTGTAGTGAACAGGTGTAGTGAACAGGTGTAGTGAACAGGTGTAGTGAACAGGTGTAGTGAACAGGTGTAATGAACAGCTGTAGTGAACAGGTGTAATGAACACTGAACAGGTGTAGTGAACAGGTGTAGTGAACAGGTGTAGTGAACAGGTGTAATGAACACTGAACAGGTGTAGTGAACAGGTGTAGTGAACAGGTGTAATGAACAGGTGTAATGAACAGGTGTAGTGGACAGGTGTAGTGAACAGGTGTAGTGAACAGGTGTAGTGAACACTGAACAGGTGTAGTGAACAGGTGTAGTGAACAGGTGTAGTGAACAGGTGTAGTGAACAGGTGTAGTGAACAGGTGTAATGAACACTGAACAGGTGTAGTGAACAGGTGTAGTGAACAGGTGTAGTGAACAGGTGTAATGAACAGGTGTAATGAACAGGTGTAATAAACAGGTGTAGTGAACAGGTGTAATAAACAGGTGTAATGAACAGGTGTAGTGAACAGGTGTAGTGAACAGGTGTAGTGAACAGGTGTAATGAACAGGTGTAATGAACAGGTGTAATAAACAGGTGTAGTGAACAGGTGTAATAAACAGGTGTAATGAACAGGTGTAGTGAACAGGTGTAGTGAACAGGTGTAGTGAACAGGTGTAATGAACACTGAACAGGTGTAGTGAACAGGTGTAGTGAACAGGTGTAGTGAACAGGTGTAGTGAACAGGTGTAATGAACAGGTGTAGTGAACAGGTGTAGTGAACAGGTGTAGTGAACAGGTGTAGTGAACAGGTGTAATGAACACTGAACAGGTGTAGTGAACAGGTGTAATGAACAGGTGTAATGAACAGGTGTAGTGAACAGGTGTAGTGAACAGGTGTAGTGAACAGGTGTAATGAACACTGAACAGGTGTAGTGAACAGGTGTAGTGAACAGGTGTAGTGAACAGGTGTAGTGAACAGGTGTAGTGAACAGGTGTAATGAACACTGAACAGGTGTAGTGAACAGGTGTAGTGAACAGGTGTAATGAACAGGTGTAATGCACAGGTGTAATGAACAGGTGTAATGAACAGGTGTAGTGAACAGGTGTAGTGAACAGGTGTAGTGAACAGGTGTAGTGAACAGGTGTAATGAACACTGAACAGGTGTAGTGAACAGGTGTAGTGAACAGGTGTAGTGAACAGGTGTAGTGAACACTGAACAGGTGTAGTGAACAGGTGTAGTGAACAGGTGTAATGAACAGGTGTAATGAACAGGTGTAGTGAACAGGTGTAGTGAACAGGTGTAGTGAACAGGTGTAATGAACACTGAACAGGTGTAGTGAACAGGTGTAGTGAACAGGTGTAGTGAACAGGTGTAGTGAACAGGTGTAGTGAACAGGTGTAATGAACACTGAACAGGTGTAGTGAACAGGTGTAGTGAACAGGTGTAATGAACAGGTGTAATGAACAGGTGTAATGAACAGGTGTAGTGAACACTGAACAGGTGTAGTGAACAGGTGTAGTGAACAGGTGTAGTGAACAGGTGTAATGAACACTGAACAGGTGTAGTGAACAGGTGTAGTGAACAGGTGTAGTGAACAGGTGTAGTGAACAGGTGTAATGAACAGGTGTAATGAACAGGTGTAGTGAACAGGTGTAGTGAACAGGTGTAATGAACAGGTGTAGTGAACAGGTGTAGTGAACAGGTGTAATAAACAGGTGTAATAAACAGGTGTAATAAACAGGTGTAATAAACAGGTGTAATAAACAGGTGTAATAAACAGGTGTAGTGAACAGGTGTAGTGAACACTGAACAGGTGTAGTGAACACTGAACAGGTGTAGTGAACAGGTGTAGTGAACAGGTGTAGTGAACAGGTGTAGTGAACACTGAACAGGTGTAATAAACAGGTGTAATAAACAGGTGTAATAAACAGGTGTAATAAACAGGTGTAATAAACAGGTGTAATAAACAGGTGTAATAAACAGGTGTAATAAACAGGTGTAATAAACAGGTGTAGTGAACAGGTGTAGTGAACAGGTGTAGTGAACAGGTGTAGTGAACAGGTGTAGTGAACAGGTGTAGTGAACACTGAACAGGTGTAATGAACAGGTGTAATGAACAGGTGTAATAAACAGGTGTAATAAACAGGTGTAATAAACAGGTGTAATAAACAGGTGTAATAAACAGGTGTAATAAACAGGTGTAATAAACAGGTGTAATAAACAGGTGTAATGAACAGGTGTAATGAACACTGAAAATGTGTAATGAACAGGTGTAATGAACACTGAAAATGTGTAATGAACAGGTGTAATGAACACTGAACATGTGTAATGAACAGGTGTAATGAACACTGAACATGTGTAATGAACAGGTGTAATGAACAGGTGTAATGAACACTGAACAGGTGTAATGAACAGGTGTAATGAACACTGAACAGGTGTAATGAACAGGTGTAATGAACACTGAACAGGTGTAATGAACACTGAACAGGTGTAATGAACACTGAACAGGTGTAATGAACACTGAACAGGTGTAATGAACAGGTGTAATGAACACTGAAAATGTGTAATGAACAGGTGTAATGAACACTGAAAATGTGTAATGAACAGGTGTAATGAACACTGAAAATGTGTAATGAACAGGTGTAATGAACACTGAAAATGTGTAATGAACAGGTGTAATGAACACTGAAAATGTGTAATGAACAGGTGTAATGAACACTGAAAATGTGTAATGAACAGGTGTAATGAACACTGAACATGTGTAATGAACAGGTGTAATGAACAGGTGTAGTGAACAGGTGTAGTGAACAGATGTAATAAACAGATGTAATAAACAGGTGTAGTGAACAGGTGTAGTGAACAGATGTAATAAACAGATGTAATAAACAGGTGTAGTGAACAGGTGTAGTGAACAGGTGTAGTGAACAGGTGTAGTGAACAGGTGTAGTGAACTGGTGTAGTGAACACTGAACAGGTGTAATGAACAGGTGTAATGAACAGGTGTAATGAACAGGTGTAATAAAGAGGTGTAGTGAACAGGTGTAATGAACAGGTGTAGTGAACAGGTGTAGTGAACAGATGTAATAAACAGATGTAATAAACAGGTGTAGTGAACAGGTGTAGTGAACAGATGTAATAAACAGATGTAATAAACAGGTGTAGTGAACAGGTGTAGTGAACAGGTGTAGTGAACAGGTGTAGTGAACAGGTGTAGTGAACTGGTGTAGTGAACTGGTGTAGTGAACACTGAACAGGTGTAATGAACAGGTGTAATGAACAGGTGTAATGAACAGGTGTAATAAAGAGGTGTAGTGAACAGGTGTAATGAACAGGTGTAGTGAACAGGTGTAATGAACAGGTGTAATAAAGAGGTGTAGTGAACAGGTGTAATGAACAGGTGTAATAAAGAGGTGTAGTGAACAGGTGTAATGAACAGGTGTAATAAAGAGGTGTAAAGAACAGGTGTAATGAACAGGTGTAGTGAACAGGTGTAGTGAACAGGTGTAATGAACAGGTGTAGTGAACAGGTGTAGTGAACAGGTGTAGTGAACAGGTGTAGTGAACAGGTGTATTGAACAGGTGTATTGAACAGGTGTATTGAACAGGTGTAATGAACAGGTGTAATGAACAGGTGTAATAAAGAGGTGTAATGAACAGGTGTAATGAACATGTGTAATGAACAGGTGTAATAAAGAGGTGTAATGAACGGGTGTAATAAAGAGGTGTAATGAACGGGTGTAATAAAGAGGTGTAATGAACAGGTGTAATGAACAGGTGTAGTGAACAGGTGTAGTGAACAGGTGTAATAAAGAGGTGTAATGAACAGGTGTAGTGAACAGGTGTAGTGAACAGGTGTAATAAACAGATGTAATAAACAGGTGTAGTGAACAGGTGTAGTGAACAGGTGTAGTGAACAGGTGTAGTGAACAGGTGTAGTGAACTGGTGTAGTGAACACTGAACAGGTGTAATGAACAGGTGTAATGAACAGGTGTAATGAACAGGTGTAATAAAGAGGTGTAGTGAACAGGTGTAATGAACAGGTGTAGTGAACAGGTGTAATGAACAGGTGTAATAAAGAGGTGTAGTGAACAGGTGTAATGAACAGGTGTAATAAAGAGGTGTAGTGAACAGGTGTAATGAACAGGTGTAATAAAGAGGTGTAAAGAACAGGTGTAATGAACAGGTGTAATGAACAGGTGTAGTGAACAGGTGTAGTGAACAGGTGTAATGAACAGGTGTAGTGAACAGGTGTAGTGAACAGGTGTAGTGAACAGGTGTAGTGAACAGGTGTATTGAACAGGTGTATTGAACAGGTGTAATGAACAGGTGTAATAAAGAGGTGTAATGAACAGGTGTAATAAAGAGGTGTAATGAACATGTGTAATGAACAGGTGTAATAAAGAGGTGTAATGAACGGGTGTAATAAAGAGGTGTAATGAACGGGTGTAATAAAGAGGTGTAATGAACAGGTGTATTGAACAGGTGTAGTGAACAGGTGTAGTGAACAGGTGTAATAAAGAGGTGTAATGAACAGGTGTAGTGAACAGGTGTAGTGAACAGGTGTAATAAAGAGGTGTAATGAACAGGTGTAATGAAGAGGTGTAATGAACAGGTGTAATAAAGAGGTGTAATGAACAGGTGTAATGAACACTGAACAGGTGTAATGAACAGGTGTAATAAAGAGGTGTAATGAACAGGTGTAAGGAACAGGTGTAATGAACAGGTGTAATGAACATGTGTAATGAACACTGAACAGGTGTAATGAACACTGAACAGGTGTAATGAACACTGAACAGGTGTAATGAACAGGTGTAATGAACACTGAACAGGTGTAATGAACACTGAAAAGGTGTAATGAACAGGTGTAATGAACACTGAACATGTGTAATGAACAGGTGTAGTGAGCAGGTGTAATGAACACTGAACAGGTGTAATTAATTAACAGGTGTAATGAACACTGAACAGGTGTAATGAACAGGTGTAATGAACACTGAACAGGTGTAATGAACAGGTGTAGTGAGCAGGTGTAATGAACAGGTGTAATAAAGAGGTGTAATGAACAGGTGTAATGGACAGGTGTAGTGAACACTGAACAGGTGTAATTAACAGGTGTAATGAACAGGTGTAATGAACACTGAACAGGTGTAATGAACAGGTGTAATGAACACTGAACAGGTGTAATGAACAGGTGTAATGAACACTGAACAGGTGTAATTAACAGGTGTAATGAACAGGTGTAATGAACACTGAACAGGTGTAATGAACAGGTGTAATGAACAGGTGTAATGAACAGGTGTAGTGAACAGGTGTAATGAACAGGTGTAATAAAGAGGTGTAGTGAACAGGTGTAGTGAACAGGTGTAGTGAACAGGTGTAGTGAACACTGACCAGGTGTAATGAACAGGTGTAGCGAACAGGTGAAATGAACAGGTGTAATGAACAGGTGTAGTGAACAGGTGTAATGAACAGGTGTAATAAAGAGGTGTAATGAACAGGTGTAATGAACAGGTGTAATAAACAGGTGTAATAAAGAGGTGTAATGAACAGGTATAATAAAGAGGTGCAGTGAACAGGTTTAATGAACACTGAACAGGTGTAATGAACAGGTGTAATGAACACTGAACAGGTGTAATGAACAGGTGTAATGAACAGGTGTAATGAAGAGGTGTAGTGAACAGGTGTAATGAACACTGAACAGGTGTAATGAACAGGTGTAATAAAGAGGTGTAATGAACAGGTGTAATAAAGAGGTGTAATGAACAGGTATAATAAAGAGGTGCAGTGAACAGGTTTAATGAACACTGAACAGGTGTAATGAACAGGTGTAATGAACAGGTGTAATAAAGAGGTGTAATGAACAGGTGTAATGAACAGGTGTAATGAAGAGGTGTAGTGAACAGGTGTAATGAACAGGTGTAATGAAGAGGTGTAGTGAACAGGTGTAATGAACAGGTGTAATAAAGAGGTGTAGTGAACAGGTGTAGTGAATAGGTGTAATAAAGAGGTGTAATGAACAGGTATAATAAAGAGGTGCAGTGAACAGGTTTAATGAACACTGAACAGGTGTAATGAACAGGTGTAATGAACACTGAACAGGTGTAATGAACAGGTGTAGCGAACAGGTGAAATGAACAGGTGTAATAAAGAGGTGTAATGAACAGGTGTAGTGAACAGGTGTAATAAAGAGGTGTAATGAACAGGTGTAATAAAGAGGTGTAATGAACAGGTGTAATAAAGAGGTGTAGTGAACAGGTGTAATGAACACTGAACAGGTGTAATGAACAGGTGTAATAAAGAGGTCTAATGAACAGGTGTAATAAAGAGGTGTAGTGAAAAGGTGTAGTGAACAGGTGTAATGAACAGGTGTAATGAACACTGAACAGGTGTAATGAACAGGTGTAATGAACACTGAACAGGTGTAATTAACAGGTGTAATGAACAGGTGTAATGAACACTGAACAGGTGTAATGAACAGGTGTAATGAACAGGTGTAATAAAGAGGTGTAATGAACAGGTGTAATGAAGAGGTGTAGTGAACAGGTGTAATGAACAGGTGTAATAAAGAGGTGTAGTGAACAGGTGTAGTGAACAGGTGTAGTGAACAGGTGTAGTGAACACTGAACAGGTGTAATGAACAGGTGTAGCGAACACTGAACAGGTGAAATGAACAGGTGTAATGAACAGGTGTAATAAAGAGGTGTAATGAACAGGTGTAGTGAACAGGTGTAATGAACAGGTATAATAAAGAGGTGCAGTGAACAGGTTTAATGAACACTGAACAGGTGTAATGAACAGGTGTAATGAACACTGAACAGGTGTAATGAACAGGTGTAATAAAGAGGTGTAATGAACAGGTGTAATGAACAGGTGTAATAAAGAGGTGTAACGAACAGGTGTAATGAACAGGTGTAATGAAGAGGTGTAGTGAACAGGTGTAATGAACACTGAACAGGTGTAATGATCAGGTGTAATAAAGAGGTGTAATGAACAGGTGTAATAAAGAGGTGTAATGAACAGGTGTAATAAAGAGGTGTAGTGAACAGGTTTAATGAACACTGAACAGGTGTAATGAACAGGTGTAATGAACAGGTGTAATAAAGAGGTGTAATGAACAGTTGTAATGAACAGGTGTAATGAAGAGGTGTAGTGAACTGGTGTAATGAACAGGTGTAATAAAGAGGTGTAATGAACAGGTGTAATGAACAGGTGTCATGAAGAGGTGTAGTGAACAGGTGTAATGAACAGGTGTAATAAAGAGGTGTAGTGAACAGGTGTAGTGAACAGGTGTAGTGAACAGGTGTAGTGAACACTGAACAGGTGTAATGAACAGGTGTAGCGAACAGGTGAAATGAACAGGTGTAATAAAGAGGTGTAGTGAACAGGTGTAATGAACAGGTGTAATAAAGAGGTGTAGTGAACAGGTGTAGTGAACAGGTGTAGTGAACAGGTGTAGTGAACACTGAACAGGTGTAATGAACAGGTGTAATGAAGAGGTGTAGTGAACAGGTGTAATGAACAGGTGTAATAAAGAGGTGTAGTGAACAGGTGTAGTGAACAGGTGTAGTGAACAGGTGTAGTGAACACTGAACAGGTGTAATGAACAGGTGTAGCGAACAGGTGAAATGAACAGGTGTAATAAAGAGGTGTAATGAACAGGTGTAGTGAACAGGTGTAAAGAACAGGTGTAATAAAGAGGTGTAATGAACAGGTGTAATGAACAGGTGTAATAAAGAGGTGTAATGAACAGGTATAATAAAGAGGTGCAGTGAACAGGTTTAATGAACACTGAACAGGTGTAATGAACAGGTGTAATAAAGAGGTGTAATGAACAGGTGTAATAAAGAGGTGTAATGAACAGGTGTAATAAAGAGGTGTAATGAACAGGTGTAATAAAGAGGTGTAGTGAAAAGGTGTAGTGAACAGGTGTAATGAACAGGTGTAATAAAGAGGTGTAATGAACAGGTGTAATAAAGAGGTGTAGTGAACAGGTGTAATGAACACTGAACAGGTGTAATGACCAGGTGTAATAAAGAGGTGTAATGAACAGGTGTAATGAACAGGTGTAATAAAGAGGTGTAACGAACAGGTGTAATGAACAGGTGTAATGAAGAGGTGTAGTGAACAGGTGTAATGAACACTGAACAGGTGTAATGATCAGGTGTAATAAAGAGGTGTAATGAACAGGTGTAATAAAGAGGTGTAGTGAACAGGTTTAATGAACACTGAACAGGTGTAATGAACAGGTGTAATGAACAGGTGTAATAAAGAGGTGTAATGAACAGTTGTAATGAACAGGTGTAATGAAGAGGTGTAGTGAACTGGTGTAATGAACAGGTGTAATAAAGAGGTGTAATGAACAGGTGTAATGAACAGGTGTCATGAAGAGTGTAGTGAACAGGTGTAATGAACAGGTGTAATAAAGAGGTGTAGTGAACAGGTGTAGTGAACAGGTGTAGTGAACAGGTGTAGTGAACACTGAACAGGTGTAATGAACAGGTGTAGCGAACAGGTGAAATGAACAGGTGTAATAAAGAGGTGTAATGAACAGGTGTAGTGAACAGGTGTAAAGAACAGGTGTAATAAAGAGGTGTAATGAACAGGTGTAATGAACAGGTGTAATAAAGAGGTGTAATGAACAGGTATAATAAAGAGGTGCAGTGAACAGGTTTAATGAACACTGAACAGGTGTAATGAACAGGTGTAATAAAGAGGTGTAATGAACAGGTGTAATAAAGAGGTGTAGTGAAAAGGTGTAGTGAACAGGTGTAATGAACAGGTGTAATAAAGAGGTGTAATGAACAGGTGTAATAAAGAGGTGTAGTGAACAGGTGTAATGAACACTGAACAGGTGTAATGACCAGGTGTAATAAAGAGGTGTAATGAACAGGTGTAATGAACACTGAACAGGTGTAATGAACAGGTGTAATGAACACTGAACAGGTGTAATTAACAGGTGTAATGAACAGGTGTAATGAACACTGAACAGGTGTAATGAACAGGTGTAATAAAGAGTTGTAATGAACAGGTGTAATGAACAGGTGTAATGAAGAGGTGTAGTGAACAGGTGTAATGAACAGGTGTAATAAAGAGGTGTAGTGAACAGGTGTAGTGAACAGGTGTAGTGAACAGGTGTAGTGAACAGGTGTAGTGAACACTGAACAGGTGTAATGAACAGGTGTAGCGAAAGGTGAAATGAACAGGTGTAATAAAGAGGTGTAATGAACAGGTGTAGTGAACAGGTGTAATGAACAGGTGTAATAAAGAGGTGTAATGAACAGGTGTAATGAACAGGTGTAATAAACAGGTGTAATAAAGAGGTGTAATGAACAGGTATAATAAAGAGGTGCAGTGAACAGGTTTAATGAACACTGAACAGGTGTAATGAACAGGTGTATTAAAGAGGTGTAATGAACAGGTGTAATGAACAGGTGTAATGAAGAGGTGTAGTGAACAGGTGTAATGAACACTGAACAGGTGTAATGAACAGGTGTAATAAAGAGGTGTAATGAACAGGTGTAATAAAGAGGTGTAATGAACAGGTATAATAAAGAGGTGCAGTGAACAGGTTTAATGAACACTGAACAGGTGTAATGAACAGGTGTAATGAACAGGTGTAATAAAGAGGTGTAATGAACAGTTGTAATGAACAGGTGTAATGAAGAGGTGTAGTGAACTGGTGTAATGAACAGGTGTAATAAAGAGGTGTAATGAACAGGTGTAATGAACAGGTGTAATGAAGAGGTGTAGTGAACAGGTGTAATGAACAGGTGTAATGAACACTGAACAGGTGTAATGAACAGGTGTAATGAACAGGTGTAATAAAGAGGTGTAATGAACAGGTGTAATGAACAGGTGTAATGAAGAGGTGTAGTGAACAAGTGTAATGAACAGGTGTAATAAAGAGGTGTAGTGAACAGGTGTAGTGAACAGGTGTAGTGAACAGGTGTAGTGAACACTGAACAGGTGTAATGAACAGGTGTAGCGAACAGGTGAAATAAAGAGGTGTAATGAACAGGTGTAGTGAACAGGTGTAATGAACAGGTGTAATAAAGAGTGTAATGAACAGGTGTAATGAACAGGTGTAATAAACAGGTGTAATAAAGAGGTGTAATGAACAGGTATAATAAAGAGGTGCAGTGAACAGGTTTAATGAACACTGAACAGGTGTAATGAACAGGTGTAATAAAGAGGTGTAATGAACAGGTGTAATAAAGAGGTGTAATGAACAGGTGTAATAAAGAGGTGTAGTGAACAGGTGTAATGAACACTGAACAGGTGTAATGAACAGGTGTAATAAAGAGGTCTAATGAACAGGTGTAATAAAGAGGTGTAGTGAAAAGGTGTAGTGAACAGGTGTAATGAACAGGTGTAATGAACACTGAACAGGTGTAATGAACAGGTGTAATGAACACTGAACAGGTGTAATTAACAGGTGTAATGAACAGGTGTAATGAACACTGAACAGGTGTAATGAACAGGTGTAATGAACAGGTGTAATAAAGAGGTGTAATGAACAGGTGTAATGAAGAGGTGTAGTGAACAGGTGTAATGAACAGGTGTAATAAAGAGGTGTAGTGAACAGGTGTAGTGAACAGGTGTAGTGAACAGGTGTAGTGAACACTGAACAGGTGTAATGAACAGGTGTAGCGAACACTGAACAGGTGAAATGAACAGGTGTAATGAACAGGTGTAATAAAGAGGTGTAATGAACAGGTGTAGTGAACAGGTGTAATGAACAGGTATAATAAAGAGGTGCAGTGAACAGGTTTAATGAACACTGAACAGGTGTAATGAACAGGTGTAATGAACACTGAACAGGTGTAATGAACAGGTGTAATAAAGAGGTGTAATGAACAGGTGTAATGAACAGGTGTAATAAAGAGGTGTAACGAACAGGTGTAATGAACAGGTGTAATGAAGAGGTGTAGTGAACAGGTGTAATGAACACTGAACAGGTGTAATGATCAGGTGTAATAAAGAGGTGTAATGAACAGGTGTAATAAAGAGGTGTAATGAACAGGTGTAATAAAGAGGTGTAGTGAACAGGTTTAATGAACACTGAACAGGTGTAATGAACAGGTGTAATGAACAGGTGTAATAAAGAGGTGTAATGAACAGTTGTAATGAACAGGTGTAATGAAGAGGTGTAGTGAACTGGTGTAATGAACAGGTGTAATAAAGAGGTGTAATGAACAGGTGTAATGAACAGGTGTCATGAAGAGGTGTAGTGAACAGGTGTAATGAACAGGTGTAATAAAGAGGTGTAGTGAACAGGTGTAGTGAACAGGTGTAGTGAACAGGTGTAGTGAACACTGAACAGGTGTAATGAACAGGTGTAGCGAACAGGTGAAATGAACAGGTGTAATAAAGAGGTGTAATGAACAGGTGTAGTGAACAGGTGTAAAGAACAGGTGTAATAAAGAGGTGTAATGAACAGGTGTAATGAACAGGTGTAATAAAGAGGTGTAATGAACAGGTATAATAAAGAGGTGCAGTGAACAGGTTTAATGAACACTGAACAGGTGTAATGAACAGGTGTAATAAAGAGGTGTAATGAACAGGTGTAATAAAGAGGTGTAATGAACAGGTGTAATAAAGAGGTGTAATGAACAGGTGTAATAAAGAGGTGTAGTGAAAAGGTGTAGTGAACAGGTGTAATGAACAGGTGTAATAAAGAGGTGTAATGAACAGGTGTAATAAAGAGGTGTAGTGAACAGGTGTAATGAACACTGAACAGGTGTAATGACCAGGTGTAATAAAGAGGTGTAATGAACAGGTGTAATGAACAGGTGTAATAAAGAGGTGTAACGAACAGGTGTAATGAACAGGTGTAATGAAGAGGTGTAGTGAACAGGTGTAATGAACACTGAACAGGTGTAATGATCAGGTGTAATAAAGAGGTGTAATGAACAGGTGTAATAAAGAGGTGTAATGAACAGGTGTAATAAAGAGGTGTAGTGAACAGGTTTAATGAACACTGAACAGGTGTAATGAACAGGTGTAATGAACAGGTGTAATAAAGAGTGTAATGAACAGTTGTAATGAACAGGTGTAATGAAGAGTGTAGTGAACTGGTGTAATGAACAGGTGTAATAAAGAGGTGTAATGAACAGGTGTAATGAACAGGTGTCATGAAGAGGTGTAGTGAACAGGTGTAATGAACAGGTGTAATAAAGAGGTGTAGTGAACAGGTGTAGTGAACAGGTGTAGTGAACAGGTGTAGTGAACACTGAACAGGTGTAATGAACAGGTGTAGCGAACAGGTGAAATGAACAGGTGTAATAAAGAGGTGTAATGAACAGGTGTAGTGAACAGGTGTAAAGAACAGGTGTAATAAAGAGGTGTAATGAACAGGTGTAATAAAGAGGTGTAATGAACAGGTATAATAAAGAGGTGCAGTGAACAGGTTTAATGAACACTGAACAGGTGTAATGAACAGGTGTAATAAAGAGGTGTAATGAACAGGTGTAATAAAGAGGTGTAGTGAAAAGGTGTAGTGAACAGGTGTAATGAACAGGTGTAATAAAGAGGTGTAATGAACAGGTGTAATAAAGAGGTGTAGTGAACAGGTGTAATGAACACTGAACAGGTGTAATGACCAGGTGTAATAAAGAGGTGTAATGAACAGGTGTAATGAACACTGAACAGGTGTAATGAACAGGTGTAATGAACACTGAACAGGTGTAATTAACAGGTGTAATGAACAGGTGTAATGAACACTGAACAGGTGTAATGAACAGGTGTAATAAAGAGTTGTAATGAACAGGTGTAATGAACAGGTGTAATGAAGAGGTGTAGTGAACAGGTGTAATGAACAGGTGTAATAAAGAGGTGTAGTGAACAGGTGTAGTGAACAGGTGTAGTGAACAGGTGTAGTGAACAGGTGTAGTGAACACTGAACAGGTGTAATGAACAGGTGTAGCGAAAAGGTGAAATGAACAGGTGTAATAAAGAGGTGTAATGAACAGGTGTAGTGAACAGGTGTAATGAACAGGTGTAATAAAGAGGTGTAATGAACAGGTGTAATGAACAGGTGTAATAAACAGGTGTAATAAAGAGGTGTAATGAACAGGTATAATAAAGAGGTGCAGTGAACAGGTTTAATGAACACTGAACAGGAGTAATGAACAGGTGTATTAAAGAGGTGTAATGAACAGGTGTAATGAACAGGTGTAATGAAGAGGTGTAGTGAACAGGTGTAATGAACACTGAACAGGTGTAATGAACAGGTGTAATAAAGAGGTGTAATGAACAGGTGTAATAAAGAGGTGTAATGAACAGGTATAATAAAGAGGTGCAGTGAACAGGTTTAATGAACACTGAACAGGTGTAATGAACAGGTGTAATGAACAGGTGTAATAAAGAGTGTAATGAACAGTTGTAATGAACAGGTGTAATGAAGAGGTGTAGTGAACTGGTGTAATGAACAGGTGTAATAAAGAGGTGTAATGAACAGGTGTAATGAACAGGTGTAATGAAGAGGTGTAGTGAACAGGTGTAATGAACAGGTGTAATGAACACTGAACAGGTGTAATGAACAGGTGTAATGAACAGGTGTAATAAAGAGGTGTAATGAACAGGTGTAATGAACAGGTGTAATGAAGAGGTGTAGTGAACAAGTGTAATGAACAGGTGTAATAAAGAGGTGTAGTGAACAGGTGTAGTGAACAGGTGTAGTGAACAGGTGTAGTGAACACTGAACAGGTGTAATGAACAGGTGTAGCGAACAGGTGAAATAAAGAGGTGTAATGAACAGGTGTAGTGAACAGGTGTAATGAACAGGTGTAATAAAGAGTGTAATGAACAGGTGTAATGAACAGGTGTAATAAACAGGTGTAATAAAGAGGTGTAATGAACAGGTATAATAAAGAGGTGCAGTGAACAGGTTTAATGAACACTGAACAGGTGTAATGAACAGGTGTAATAAAGAGGTGTAATGAACAGGTGTAATAAAGAGGTGTAATGAACAGGTGTAATAAAGAGGTGTAGTGAACAGGTGTAATGAACACTGAACAGGTGTAATGAACAGGTGTAATAAAGAGGTGTAATGAACAGGTGTAATAAAGAGGTGTAGTGAAAAGGTGTAGTGAACAGGTGTAATGAACAGGTGTAATAAAGAGGTGTAATGAACAGGTGTAATAAAGAGGTGTAGTGAACAGGTGTAATGAACACTGAACAGGTGTAATGAACAGGTGTAATAAAGAGGTGTAATGAACAGGTGTAATGAACACTGAACAGGTGTAATGAACAGGTGTAATGAACACTTAACAGGTGTAATGAACAGGTGTAATGAACACTGAACAGGTGTAATGAACAGGTGTAATGAACAGGTGTAATAAAGAGGTGTAATGAACAGGTGTAATGAACAGGTGTAATGAAGAGGTGTAGTGAACAGGTGTAGTGAACAGGTGTAATAAAGAGGTGTAGTGAACAGGTGTAGTGAACAGGTGTAGTGAACAGGTGTAGTGAAAACTGAACAGGTGTAATGAACAGGTGTAGCGAACAGGTGAAATGAACAGGTGTAATAAAGAGGTGTAATGAACAGGTGTAGTGAACAGGTGTAATGAACAGGTGTAATAACGAGGTGTAATGAACAGGTGTAATGAACAGGTGTAATAAACAGGTGTAATAAAGAGGTGTAATGAACAGGTATAATAAAGAGGTGCAGTGAACAGGTTTAATGAACACTGAACAGGTGTAATGAACAGGTGTAATAAAGAGGTGTAATGAACAGGTGTAATAAAGAGGTGTAATGAACAGGTGTAATAAAGAGGTGTAGTGAACAGGTGTAATGAACACTGAACAGGTGTAATGAACAGGTGTAATAAAGAGGTGTAATGAACAGGTGTAATAAAGAGGTGTAGTGAAAAGGTGTAGTGAACAGGTGTAATGAACAGGTGTAATAAAGAGGTGTAATGAACAGGTGTAATAAAGAGGTGTAGTGAACAGGTGTAATGAACACTGAACAGGTGTAATGAAGAGGTGTAATAAAGAGGTGTAATGAACAGGTGTAATGAACACTGAACAGGTGTAATGAACAGGTGTAATGAACACTTAACAGGTGTAATGAACAGGTGTAATGAACACTGAACAGGTGTAATGAACAGGTGTAATGAACAGGTGTAATAAAGAGGTGTAATGAACAGGTGTAATGAACAGGTGTAATGAAGAGGTGTAGTGAACAGGTGTAGTGAACAGGTGTAATAAAGAGGTGTAGTGAACAGGTGTAGTGAACAGGTGTAGTGAACAGGTGTAGTGAAAACTGAACAGGTGTAATGAACAGGTGTAGCGAACAGGTGAAATGAACAGGTGTAATAAAGAGGTGTAATGAACAGGTGTAGTGAACAGGTGTAATGAACAGGTGTAATGAACAGGTGTAATGAACAGGTGTAATGAACAGGTGTAATGAACAGGTGTAATGAACAGGTGTAATGAACAGGTGTAATGAACAGGTGTAATAACGAGGTGTAATGAACAGGTGTAATAACGAGGTGTAATGAACAGGTGTAATGAAGAGGTGTAGTGAACAGGTGTAGTGAACAGGTGTAGTGAACAGGTGTAGTGAACAGGTGTAATAAAGAGGTGTAGTGAACAGGTGTAGTGAACAGGTGTAGTGAACAGGTGTAGTGAAAACTGAACAGGTGTAATGAACAGGTGTAGCGAACAGGTGAAATGAACAGGTGTAATAAAGAGGTGTAATGAACAGGTGTAGTGAACAGGTGTAATAACGAGGTGTAATGAACAGGTGTAATAACGAGGTGTAATGAACAGGTGTAATGAAGAGGTGTAGTGAACAGGTGTAATGAACAGGTGTAATAACGAGGTGTAATGAACAGGTGTAATAACGAGGTGTAATGAACAGGTGTAATGAAGAGTGTAGTGAACAGGTGTAATGAACAGGTGTAATAACGAGGTGTAATGAACAGGTGTAATAACGAGTGTAATGAACAGGTGTAATGAAGAGGTGTAGTGAACAGGTGTAGTGAACAGGTGTAATAAAGAGGTGTAGTGAACAGGTGTAGTGAACAGGTGTAGTGAACAGGTGTAGTGAAAACTGAACAGGTGTAATGAACAGGTGTAGCGAACAGGTGAAATGAACAGGTGTAATAAAGAGTGTAATGAACAGGTGTAGTGAACAGGTGTAATGAACAGGTGTAATAACGAGGTGTAATGAACAGGTGTAATGAACAGGTGTAATGAACAGGTGTAATGAACAGGTGTAATGAACAGGTGTAATGAACAGGTGTAATGAACAGGTGTAATGAACAGGTGTAGTGAACAGGTGTAATAACGAGTGTAATGAACAGGTGTAATAACGAGGTGTAATGAACAGGTGTAATGAAGAGGTGTAGTGAACAGGTGTAATGAACAGGTGTAATAACGAGGTGTAATGAACAGGTGTAATAACGAGGTGTAATGAACAGGTGTAATGAAGAGGTGTAGTGAACAGGTGTAGTGAACAGGTGTAATAAAGAGGTGTAGTGAACAGGTGTAGTGAACAGGTGTAGTGAACAGGTGTAGTGAAAACTGAACAGGTGTAATGAACAGGTGTAGCAAACAGGTGAAATGAACAGGTGTAATAAAGAGGTGTAATGAACAGGTGTAGTGAACAGGTGTAATGAACAGGTGTAATAACGAGGTGTAATGAACAGGTGTAATGAACAGGTGTAATGAACAGGTGTAATGAACAGGTGTAATGAACAGGTGTAATGAACAGGTGTAATGAACAGGTGTAATGAACAGGTGTAATAACGAGGTGTAATGAACAGGTGTAATAACGAGGTGTAATGAACAGGTGTAATAAAGAGGTGTAATGAACAGGTATAATAAAGAGGTGTAGTGAACAGGTATAATAAAGAGGTGCAGTGAACAGGTATAATAAAGAGGTGCAGTGAACAGGTATAATAAAGAGGTGTAGTGAACAGGTGTAATAAACAGGTGTAATGAACAGGTGTAATAAAGAGGTGTAATGAACAGGTATAATAAAGAGGTGTAGTGAACAGGTGTAATAAACAGGTGTAATAAACAGGTGTAATGAACAGGTGTAATAACGAGGTGTAATGAACAGGTGTAATGAACAGGTGTAATAAACAGGTGTAATAAAGAGGTGTAATGAACAGGTATAATAAAGAGGTGCAGTGAACAGGTTTAATGAACACTGAACAGGTGTAATGAACAGGTGTAATAAACAGGTGTAATAAAGAGGTGTAATGAACAGGTATAATAAAGAGGTGCAGTGAACAGGTTTAATGAACACTGAACAGGTGTAATGAACAGGTGTAATGAACAGGTGTAATAAAGAGGTGTAATGAACAGTTGTAATGAACAGGTGTAATGAAGAGGTGTAGTGAACTGGTGTAATGAACAGGTGTAATAAAGAGGTGTAATGAACAGGTGTAATGAACAGGTGTAATGAAGAGGTGTAGTGAACAGGTGTAATGAACAGGTATAATAAAGAGGTGCAGTGAACAGGTTTAATGAACACTGAACAGGTGTAATGAACAGGTGTAATAAAGAGGTGTAATGAACAGGTGTAATAAAGAGGTGTAATGAACAGGTGTAATAAAGAGGTGTAGTGAACAGGTGTAATGAACACTGAACAGGTGTAATGAACAGGTGTAATAAAGAGGTGTAATGAACAGGTGTAATAAAGAGGTGTAGTGAAAAGGTGTAGTGAACAGGTGTAATGAACAGGTGTAATAAAGAGGTGTAATGAACAGGTGTAATAAAGAGGTGTAGTGAACAGGTGTAATGAACACTGAACAGGTGTAATGAACAGGTGTAATAAAGAGGTGTAATGAACAGGTGTAATGAACACTGAACAGGTGTAATGAACAGGTGTAATGAACACTTAACAGGTGTAATGAACAGGTGTAATGAACACTGAACAGGTGTAATGAACAGGTGTAATGAACAGGTGTAATAAAGAGGTGTAATGAACAGGTGTAATGAACAGGTGTAATGAAGAGGTGTAGTGAACAGGTGTAGTGAACAGGTGTAATAAAGAGGTGTAGTGAACAGGTGTAGTGAACAGGTGTAGTGAACAGGTGTAGTGAAAACTGAACAGGTGTAATGAACAGGTGTAGCGAACAGGTGAAATGAACAGGTGTAATAAAGAGGTGTAATGAACAGGTGTAGTGAACAGGTGTAATGAACAGGTGTAATAACGAGGTGTAATGAACAGGTGTAATGAACAGGTGTAATAAACAGGTGTAATAAAGAGGTGTAATGAACAGGTATAATAAAGAGGTGCAGTGAACAGGTTTAATGAACACTGAACAGGTGTAATGAACAGGTGTAATAAAGAGGTGTAATGAACAGGTGTAATAAAGAGGTGTAATGAACAGGTGTAATAAAGAGGTGTAGTGAACAGGTGTAATGAACACTGAACAGGTGTAATGAACAGGTGTAATAAAGAGGTGTAATGAACAGGTGTAATAAAGAGGTGTAGTGAAAAGGTGTAGTGAACAGGTGTAATGAACAGGTGTAATAAAGAGGTGTAATGAACAGGTGTAATAAAGAGGTGTAGTGAACAGGTGTAATGAACACTGAACAGGTGTAATGAAGAGGTGTAATAAAGAGGTGTAATGAACAGGTGTAATGAACACTGAACAGGTGTAATGAACAGGTGTAATGAACACTTAACAGGTGTAATGAACAGGTGTAATGAACACTGAACAGGTGTAATGAACAGGTGTAATGAACAGGTGTAATAAAGAGGTGTAATGAACAGGTGTAATGAACAGGTGTAATGAAGAGGTGTAGTGAACAGGTGTAGTGAACAGGTGTAATAAAGAGGTGTAGTGAACAGGTGTAGTGAACAGGTGTAGTGAACAGGTGTAGTGAAAACTGAACAGGTGTAATGAACAGGTGTAGCGAACAGGTGAAATGAACAGGTGTAATAAAGAGGTGTAATGAACAGGTGTAGTGAACAGGTGTAATGAACAGGTGTAATGAACAGGTGTAATGAACAGGTGTAATGAACAGGTGTAATGAACAGGTGTAATGAACAGGTGTAATGAACAGGTGTAATGAACAGGTGTAATAACGAGTGTAATGAACAGGTGTAATAACGAGGTGTAATGAACAGGTGTAATGAAGAGGTGTAGTGAACAGGTGTAGTGAACAGGTGTAGTGAACAGGTGTAGTGAACAGGTGTAATAAAGAGGTGTAGTGAACAGGTGTAGTGAACAGGTGTAGTGAACAGGTGTAGTGAAAACTGAACAGGTGTAATGAACAGGTGTAGCGAACAGGTGAAATGAACAGGTGTAATAAAGAGGTGTAATGAACAGGTGTAATAACGAGGTGTAATGAACAGGTGTAATAACGAGGTGTAATGAACAGGTGTAATGAAGAGGTGTAGTGAACAGGTGTAATGAACAGGTGTAATAACGAGGTGTAATGAACAGGTGTAATAACGAGGTGTAATGAACAGGTGTAATGAAGAGGTGTAGTGAACAGGTGTAATGAACAGGTGTAATAACGAGGTGTAATGAACAGGTGTAATAACGAGTGTAATGAACAGGTGTAATGAAGAGGTGTAGTGAACAGGTGTAGTGAACAGGTGTAATAAAGAGGTGTAGTGAACAGGTGTAGTGAACAGGTGTAGTGAACAGGTGTAGTGAAAACTGAACAGGTGTAATGAACAGGTGTAGCGAACAGGTGAAATGAACAGGTGTAATAAAGAGGTGTAATGAACAGGTGTAGTGAACAGGTGTAATGAACAGGTGTAATAACGAGGTGTAATGAACAGGTGTAATGAACAGGTGTAATGAACAGGTGTAATGAACAGGTGTAATGAACAGGTGTAATGAACAGGTGTAATGAACAGGTGTAATGAACAGGTGTAATAACGAGGTGTAATGAACAGGTGTAATAACGAGGTGTAATGAACAGGTGTAATAAAGAGGTGTAATGAACAGGTATAATAAAGAGGTGTAGTGAACAGGTATAATAAAGAGGTGCAGTGAACAGGTATAATAAAGAGGTGCAGTGAACAGGTGTAATAAACAGGTGTAATGAACAGGTGTAATAAAGAGGTGTAATGAACAGGTATAATAAAGAGGTGTAGTGAACAGGTGTAATAAACAGGTGTAATAAACAGGTGTAATGAACAGGTGTAATAAAGAGGTGTAATGAACAGGTATAATAAAGAGGTGTAGTGAACAGGTGTAATAAACAGGTGTAATAAACAGGTGTAATGAACAGGTGTAATAACGAGGTGTAATGAACAGGTGTAATGAACAGGTGTAATAAACAGGTGTAATAAAGAGGTGTAATGAACAGGTATAATAAAGAGGTGCAGTGAACAGGTTTAATGAACACTGAACAGGTGTAATGAACAGGTTTAATAAACAGGTGTAATAAAGAGGTGTAATGAACAGGTATAATAAAGAGGTGCAGTGAACAGGTTTAATGAACACTGAACAGGTGTAATGAACAGGTGTAATGAACAGGTGTAATAAAGAGGTGTAATGAACAGTTGTAATGAACAGGTGTAATGAAGAGGTGTAGTGAACTGGTGTAATGAACAGGTGTAATAAAGAGGTGTAATGAACAGGTGTAATGAACAGGTGTAATGAAGAGGTGTAGTGAACAGGTGTAATGAACAGGTGTAATGAACACTGAACAGGTGTAATGAACAGGTGTAATGAACAGGTGTAATAAAGAGGTGTAATGAACAGGTGTAATGAACAGGTGTAATGAAGAGGTGTAGTGAACAAGTGTAATGAACAGGTGTAATAAAGAGGTGTAGTGAACAGGTGTAGTGAACAGGTGTAGTGAACAGGTGTAGTGAACACTGAACAGGTGTAATGAACAGGTGTAGCGAACAGGTGAAATAAAGAGGTGTAATGAACAGGTGTAGTGAACAGGTGTAATGAACAGGTGTAATAAAGAGGTGTAATGAACAGGTGTAATGAACAGGTGTAATAAACAGGTGTAATAAAGAGGTGTAATGAACAGGTATAATAAAGAGGTGCAGTGAACAGGTTTAATGAACACTGAACAGGTGTAATGAACAGGTGTAATAAAGAGGTGTAATGAACAGGTGTAATAAAGAGGTGTAATGAACAGGTGTAATAAAGAGGTGTAGTGAACAGGTGTAATGAACACTGAACAGGTGTAATGAACAGGTGTAATAAAGAGGTGTAATGAACAGGTGTAATAAAGAGGTGTAGTGAAAAGGTGTAGTGAACAGGTGTAATGAACAGGTGTAATAAAGAGGTGTAATGAACAGGTGTAATAAAGAGGTGTAGTGAACAGGTGTAATGAACACTGAACAGGTGTAATGAACAGGTGTAATAAAGAGGTGTAATGAACAGGTGTAATGAACACTGAACAGGTGTAATGAACAGGTGTAATGAACACTTAACAGGTGTAATGAACAGGTGTAATGAACACTGAACAGGTGTAATGAACAGGTGTAATGAACAGGTGTAATAAAGAGGTGTAATGAACAGGTGTAATGAACAGGTGTAATGAAGAGGTGTAGTGAACAGGTGTAGTGAACAGGTGTAATAAAGAGGTGTAGTGAACAGGTGTAGTGAACAGGTGTAGTGAACAGGTGTAGTGAAAACTGAACAGGTGTAATGAACAGGTGTAGCGAACAGGTGAAATGAACAGGTGTAATAAAGAGGTGTAATGAACAGGTGTAGTGAACAGGTGTAATGAATAGGTGTAATAACGAGGTGTAATGAACAGGTGTAATGAACAGGTGTAATAAACAGGTGTAATAAAGAGGTGTAATGAACAGGTATAATAAAGAGGTGCAGTGAACAGGTTTAATGAACACTGAACAGGTGTAATGAACAGGTGTAATAAAGAGGTGTAATGAACAGGTGTAATAAAGAGGTGTAATGAACAGGTGTAATAAAGAGGTGTAGTGAACAGGTGTAATGAACACTGAACAGGTGTAATGAACAGGTGTAATAAAGAGGTGTAATGAACAGGTGTAATAAAGAGGTGTAGTGAAAAGGTGTAGTGAACAGGTGTAATGAACAGGTGTAATAAAGAGGTGTAATGAACAGGTGTAATAAAGAGGTGTAGTGAACAGGTGTAATGAACACTGAACAGGTGTAATGAAGAGGTGTAATAAAGAGGTGTAATGAACAGGTGTAATGAACACTGAACAGGTGTAATGAACAGGTGTAATGAACACTTAACAGGTGTAATGAACAGGTGTAATGAACACTGAACAGGTGTAATGAACAGGTGTAATGAACAGGTGTAATAAAGAGGTGTAATGAACAGGTGTAATGAACAGGTGTAATGAAGAGGTGTAGTGAACAGGTGTAGTGAACAGGTGTAATAAAGAGGTGTAGTGAACAGGTGTAGTGAACAGGTGTAGTGAACAGGTGTAGTGAAAACTGAACAGGTGTAATGAACAGGTGTAGCGAACAGGTGAAATGAACAGGTGTAATAAAGAGGTGTAATGAACAGGTGTAATGAACAGGTGTAATGAACAGGTGTAATGAACAGGTGTAATGAACAGGTGTAATGAACAGGTGTAATGAACAGGTGTAATAACGAGGTGTAATGAACAGGTGTAATAACGAGGTGTAATGAACAGGTGTAATGAAGAGGTGTAGTGAACAGGTGTAGTGAACAGGTGTAGTGAACAGGTGTAGTGAACAGGTGTAATAAAGAGGTGTAGTGAACAGGTGTAGTGAACAGGTGTAGTGAACAGGTGTAGTGAAAACTGAACAGGTGTAATGAACAGGTGTAGCGAACAGGTGAAATGAACAGGTGTAATAAAGAGGTGTAATGAACAGGTGTAGTGAACAGGTGTAATAACGAGGTGTAATGAACAGGTGTAATAACGAGGTGTAATGAACAGGTGTAATGAAGAGGTGTAGTGAACAGGTGTAATGAACAGGTGTAATAACGAGGTGTAATGAACAGGTGTAATAACGAGGTGTAATGAACAGGTGTAATGAAGAGGTGTAGTGAACAGGTGTAATGAACAGGTGTAATAACGAGGTGTAATGAACAGGTGTAATAACGAGGTGTAATGAACAGGTGTAATGAAGAGGTGTAGTGAACAGGTGTAGTGAACAGGTGTAATAAAGAGGTGTAGTGAACAGGTGTAGTGAACAGGTGTAGTGAACAGGTGTAGTGAAAACTGAACAGGTGTAATGAACAGGTGTAGCGAACAGGTGAAATGAACAGGTGTAATAAAGAGGTGTAATGAACAGGTGTAGTGAACAGGTGTAATGAACAGGTGTAATAACGAGGTGTAATGAACAGGTGTAATGAACAGGTGTAATGAACAGGTGTAATGAACAGGTGTAATGAACAGGTGTAATGAACAGGTGTAATGAACAGGTGTAATGAACAGGTGTAATGAACAGGTGTAATGAACAGGTGTAGTGAACAGGTGTAATAACGAGGTGTAATGAACAGGTGTAATAACGAGGTGTAATGAACAGGTGTAATGAAGAGGTGTAGTGAACAGGTGTAATGAACAGGTGTAATAACGAGGTGTAATGAACAGGTGTAATAACGAGGTGTAATGAACAGGTGTAATGAAGAGGTGTAGTGAACAGGTGTAGTGAACAGGTGTAATAAAGAGGTGTAGTGAACAGGTGTAGTGAACAGGTGTAGTGAACAGGTGTAGTGAAAACTGAACAGGTGTAATGAACAGGTGTAGCAAACAGGTGAAATGAACAGGTGTAATAAAGAGGTGTAATGAACAGGTGTAGTGAACAGGTGTAATGAACAGGTGTAATAACGAGGTGTAATGAACAGGTGTAATGAACAGGTGTAATGAACAGGTGTAATGAACAGGTGTAATGAACAGGTGTAATGAACAGGTGTAATGAACAGGTGTAATGAACAGGTGTAATAACGAGGTGTAATGAACAGGTGTAATAACGAGGTGTAATGAACAGGTGTAATAAAGAGGTGTAATGAACAGGTATAATAAAGAGGTGTAGTGAACAGGTATAATAAAGAGGTGCAGTGAACAGGTATAATAAAGAGGTGTAGTGAACAGGTGTAATAAACAGGTGTAATGAACAGGTGTAATAAAGAGGTGTAATGAACAGGTATAATAAAGAGGTGTAGTGAACAGGTGTAATAAACAGGTGTAATAAACAGGTGTAATGAACAGGTGTAATAACGAGGTGTAATGAACAGGTGTAATGAACAGGTGTAATAAACAGGTGTAATAAAGAGGTGTAATGAACAGGTATAATAAAGAGGTGCAGTGAACAGGTTTAATGAACACTGAACAGGTGTAATGAACAGGTGTAATAAACAGGTGTAATAAAGAGGTGTAATGAACAGGTATAATAAAGAGGTGCAGTGAACAGGTTTAATGAACACTGAACAGGTGTAATGAACAGGTGTAATAAACAGGTGTAATAAAGAGGTGTAATGAACAGGTATAATAAAGAGGTGCAGTGAACAGGTATAATAAAGAGGTGTAGTGAACAGGTATAATAAAGAGGTGCAGTGAACAGGTATAATAAAGAGGTGTAGTGAACAGGTGTAATAAACAGGTGTAATGAACAGGTGTAATAAAGAGGTGTAATGAACAGGTATAATAAAGAGGTGTAGTGAACAGGTGTAATAAACAGGTGTAATAAACAGGTGTAATGAACAGGTGTAATAACGAGGTGTAATGAACAGGTGTAATGAACAGGTGTAATAAACAGGTGTAATAAAGAGGTGTAATGAACAGGTATAATAAAGAGGTGCAGTGAACAGGTTTAATGAACACTGAACAGGTGTAATGAACAGGTGTAATAAACAGGTGTAATAAAGAGGTGTAATGAACAGGTATAATAAAGAGGTGCAGTGAACAGGTGTAATGAACACTGAACAGGTGTAATGAACAGGTGTAATAAACAGGTGTAATAAAGAGGTGTAATGAACAGGTATAATAAAGAGGTGCAGTGAACAGGTATAATAAAGAGGTGTAGTGAACAGGTATAATAAAGAGGTGCAGTGAACAGGTATAATAAAGAGGTGTAGTGAACAGGTGTAATAAACAGGTGTAATGAACAGGTGTAATAAAGAGGTGTAATGAACAGGTATAATAAAGAGGTGTAGTGAACAGGTGTAATAAACAGGTGTAATAAACAGGTGTAATGAACAGGTGTAATAACGAGGTGTAATGAACAGGTGTAATGAACAGGTGTAATAAACAGGTGTAATAAAGAGGTGTAATGAACAGGTATAATAAAGAGGTGCAGTGAACAGGTTTAATGAACACTGAACAGGTGTAATGAACAGGTGTAATAAACAGGTGTAATAAAGAGGTGTAATGAACAGGTATAATAAAGAGGTGCAGTGAACAGGTTTAATGAACACTGAACAGGTGTAATGAACAGGTGTAATAAACAGGTGTAATAAAGAGGTGTAATGAACAGGTATAATAAAGAGGTGCAGTGAACAGGTTTAATGAACACTGAACAGGTGTAATGAACAGGTGTAATAAACAGGTGTAATAAAGAGGTGTAATGAACAGGTATAATAAAGAGGTGCAGTGAACAGGTTTAATGAACACTGAACAGGTGTAATGAACAGGTGTAATAAACAGGTGTAATAAAGAGGTGTAATGAACAGGTATAATAAAGAGGTGCAGTGAACAGGTTTAATGAACACTGAACAGGTGTAATGAACAGGTGTAATAAACAGGTGTAATAAAGAGGTGTAATGAACAGGTATAATAAAGAGGTGCAGTGAACAGGTTTAATGAACACTGAACAGGTGTAATGAACAGGTGTAATAAACAGGTGTAATAAAGAGGTGCAGTGAACAGGTTTAATGAACACTGAACAGGTATAATAAAGAGGTGTAATGAACAGGTGTAATAAAGAGGTGCAGTGAACAGGTTTAATGAAGGTGATCAGGCCTACCACCTTTGTGGCGTCAGCAAACTTAAAGTAAGTAAACAATATATTTTTTAAAGTCTGTGCAATGTGTGTCCCTCCCCTTTGAATAATATACATTTGGTTTGAGATGCCTAGGTCATGTGATCAACGAGCTACTGAATTGGGATTTTTATAAATGTATATTTATAAATGTTGGAATTATTTTGAGAAAACCAAAGTGTGTGCAACACGCCTCTCTCTATGTGACACGCTGACCACACGTCGCAAAAATACATTTACACATGTTATTCAATAATTGCACCCACTCTGCTCGCGCACGTCTGCGTGGCCAGGCGCTAAAATAGAACTTGGCGCCGCATGTCCTGCCTCTCATTGGTTTTTAGGAGCATATTCAATCACATAGGTGATTGAAAGATGAGCTGAGGTCCACACTCAGTTCATCTTTGTGGTAATGCACCCTAAAGTTGGTTGCCAACCGCCATATAAAGACCAAAGAAGAAAAAGAAGCCGGAAGGTAGGAGGATAGATGATGAGAAACACATTTGTTTTATCGTTTTATGTGTGGATTAATTGTCGGAGTAGAGGACCTTGTGCATTTCAGGTAAAATAACAACCCAATGTTTATATCCCAGGACAAATTAGCTAGCAACAGCAAGCTAGCTAAATAGGACAAATTAGCTAGCAATAGCAAGCTAGCTAAATAGGACAAATTAGCTAGCAATAGCAAGCTAGCTAAATAGGACAAATTAGCTAGCAATAGCAAGCTAGCTAAATAGGACAAATTAGCTAGCAATAGCAAGCTAGCTAAATAGGACAAATTAGCTAGCAATAGCAAGCTAGCTAGCTAAATTACCATAAATGTTTAATGTTTTCGACCTGTCCCCAAATTAATATAATTGGTTCAGAGTTTGTTTTGATATTTCAACTTGCATGTCCTGATAATGTCTGGTATGGGTGAACAAAATCAACGTGTGCTCGATGGCGCACACGGACACACACGTGCGTGCCGTTTGGTCAGCAAGTAAGGAATAATGGACCATTGAAATGAGGTTGCTAAGTCATGTGGTTGAAGAGCTATTGAAGTTTGCATATTGTGATCATGCACTTTGTGGACAGTCCCTAAATAGTTCGCCTAAATCGTTGCCGTGTGATTATGAAACTCGGTTCGGGAATTGGGAAAATACATTTTTTCCTTCATAGGGAGCCTAACCTGAGACATGTAGATCACATTGTTCGTGAGCTATTGAAGTTTGAAGGTTCGAATATTGAAACTTTAATTTAACACGGTTTTAATTTTAGAGTAATTGCGTACCAGCTCCTCTATAAAGGAAAGTAGCCTATCACCGTCACAGATTCACAAACTGAGGCAAAAAAAGGTTGATCAAAGCAGAATGAAGGCGGGATCTGCTTTGAATAGCAATGTAGTTTCCTGATTCCGTTTTGTTCACATTTATTTGCAGCCAGCATGAATGTGCAAGATACGCTGTTCTGAGGTCACGAAAAGTACAAATAATTGTTTATGTCATTCATAAAGGCACACTTTAAAATATTATCAATCACTTAAAAATATACATACCAGCCATTATCGTGGTGACCCTTCAGTGCGTGTCTGTGTGTGCCATAACCGGAGGAGAGAGAGCGCTCGTTATCCATAGCAATTTGTAAGTCGCTCTGGATAAGAGCGTCTGCTAAATGACTTAAATGTAAATGTAAATGTATAGCTAATTACGGTTTAATGTCGTTGTCGCCTTTCCACAGCCTAAATAAATCTGTACCATTGGAAAGCTGGGATCCCCCTCTGGATCCCCCCCTATTAAACAGTAGCCATGTAACTGCGACAACATTAAAACACATTCGAAGAATAGTCTAATTGACAAATATCTTGCTGTGCATAGATTTCCCCTAAAACATGAATATTTGAGCCTGATACTGTATAAACATGTCTAGTTAGATAACCTGCTTTGAAGTAGCCTGCCTTCTCCATGTGATCCCTGGTCATTAAATGAGGGAATCATTTTAGTCGCTCTGGATAAGAGCGTCTGCTAAACGACTTAAATGTAAATGTAAATGAGAAGTATTTGGTTGTGTTGTTGTAATACTTTATATCAAGGGTGGCAACCATCCTCCAGGATAGCTACTGGGTGTGCAGGCTTTTGTTCCTGCCCTGCTCTAACCACATTGTAGCCTAAACATCAGCTGCTCAACAGGACCTTGATAAGCAGAATTGGGTGTTTCAGTGCTGGATCAAAAGCCAAGCCTGCACAGTCAGCAGCTCTTCAGGTGGACGGTTGACCACATGTGGGGGTGAAGTGCCTTGATCAAGGGCACAACGACAGGAGATGGTAGGTCTGCATGGGATCAGACACAGCAGCCTTCCAGTGTCAATAATGCTTCGTTTTAGGCTATAACAATAGTCATGAAAATGTGTATAAACCCTTAATTAAGAGTGAATAATCAGGAGGTCTCTATGGCATCATGTCATTTGTGAATTTCTGGGAGCATAGCTTAATGGACCGACTTGGAAAAAGACAGCTCTTCTTTAATCCCAAATCAAGAGGAGATGTGATATTCATATTTATTCATTCCTATGTTATTAATAAATCAAACAGATTGATATGATAAAATGTAGGTTATAGGATGATTTTAATCAGAACTGTTGGCATTTCATCTCCATCATCATGTCTCGCGGTGATACGGAAACGATCTGTATTTGATCAGGTAAAGAATCGGTAAATTGTTCGATTCCGGTTGCTCGATTTCTACCGACAAAAACCAAAGCTCGAGCTTTTCGGTTTGGAACGTCCCGGGATGCCCGCTGAAACGGCTGCTCCGTTAATGACATTCATTCATCTGATGCGAGCCATCGAGGACGAACGCTGACGTAACATATATTACAATGCAACGAGGATACATTTTATGTTGGTTTATGAGTGGCTGGATACTACAGGCACCAGGGGGCAGGAAAACAATGATGCACTTCAGGAACATTATCGACCTCTGTGCTAAATCAGGACGATAACCAACTTAATGTAAGATCAGTGGATGATGGACTTGTGGATGTAATTTAATGTCCAGCGGAACTGGCTAGCTTCGGCTTGTGGAAGATCTTCATATTGCATTTTGTTGCAGTAGAGTTGCTGCTGCCCCGTCTCTCTCCCTCCTATCCGACGTTGTTGTCAATGATCTAACATGGCGACTGTACCAGTATATTGCATCTGCAGATTACCGTACGACGTTACCCAGTTTATGATCGAATGTGACGCATGCAAGGACTGGTTTCACGGAAGGTAATTGCTTGAATATATTGTGAATGTTTTTTTTGTCCGTCCACGTTGTGTTTTGTAGGATCATTTGACCATTTGACAGTATGTTGCACATTCTTTGTCGACATCTGAATTGCCAGAAGCGCGAGGCCGCTTGAAGAAGGCGGAGTTAAAAATAGACGAGTCGGTTGTGACATTTTTGTGAATAGCACCAAAACATTTAGTGAACAATATAATCATCTAAATAATGACGGTGTGTTTGTATGATTTCGTAGTATTTTCAGAGTGCGTTTCCAGCTCTATCTCATGTGGGTGGCGACAGTAACATTGTAGTGTCGATCTCAGGACAGAGCAGAAACAGTGGGTGTCTCGATCGGACAGTAACGAGGCGACACATTTCAATCTACATCATGTTTAGCTTGTCCCGCCGTTAACCTGCTAGTACTATGGTGTTGTTTGTCTATTGTGTTCATGTTTGTCGACGTTATAAAAGCCCTGAGAAAAGAGGAGTCGTAGCTGACAATAGCCCGCTGCCCTCCAGCCAGTCACTTTGAATAACTGCCCATTGATAGACGTTGCGGTGCGGGTTGCTGGCTACATTTGATCTGTAAAACGATCGAAATGCTTGAAGATTTTCACACCGTGTATTTGAATCCAATTCTATTTTCTCAAGTGTATCAGCAAGCCAGGTTCATCAGTTTAGCCCGCCGATAATAATGGAAGTCTGCCACGTCTTTTGCTTTATTTTATATGTTTTTACGATGTCCTTTGTACGTTTAATTGCCCCAATGCAGGACAATCATCCGTCACTGATCGATCACTTTCTTTTTCGATCACTTATTGCCAACAGGCGTTTTCAAATCAGAAGAAGATATTTACGCGCGTTAACATTAACCCTTTGGTGCAAGACTACAATGTGTCATTCAGTACTACGCTGCCTGAAACAATGTCTCATCGGCTGAACGCGGCTAACACATTTTATCTCCAATCATCCATGCCAGTTGAGCGATGCGTTATTATTCTTGTGAATATCACGAAACCTGGCCGATACGAGAAATATTCAAAGTTATTAAGGTCTAGCAGTAATCTTGGCTTTGACGTTGTGTTTATGGAGGCTGTCTGTCGTAGCCTGATGATGGCTCATTTGAAATTGTCCCTGGGTTGACACTGCTGAATCCAGGAGCCTAATAACCCAAACGGTCTCCATTATTCCCGCTTCATTCTAGGGGTTTGCCATTACACTACTTTATTACTGTATTAGAAAACTATGCATCAACCCGATATACAGTACATGGCCAGCTCCTGGTCGAACTTCTCATTACAAAATCATGGGCATTAATATGGAGTTGGTCCCCCTTTGCTGCTATAACAGCCTCCACTCTTCTGGGAAGGCTTTCTACTAGATGTTGGAACATTGCTGCTATAACAGCCTCTACTCTTCTGGGAAGGCTTTCCACTAGATGTTGGAACATTGCTGCTATAACAGCCTCTACTCTTCTGGGAAGGCTTTCCACTAGATGTTGGAACATTGCTGCTATAACAGCCTCTACTCTTCTGGGAAGGCTTTCCACTAGATGTTGGAACATTGCTGCTATAACAGCCTCCACTCTTCTGGGAAGGCTTTCCACTAGATGTTGGAACATTGCTGCTACAACAGCCTCCACTCTTCTGGGAAGGCTTTCCACTAGATGTTGGAACATTGCTGCTATAACAGCCTCCACTCTTCTGGGAAGGCTTTCCATTAGATGTTGGAACATTGCTGCTATAATAGCCTCCACTCTTCTGGGAAGGCTTTCCACTAGATGTTGGAATATTGCTGCAGGGACTTGCTTCCATTCAGCCACGAGCATTAGTGAGGTCGAGTACTGACGTTGGACGATTAGGCCTGGCTCGCAGTCGGCTTTCAAATTCATCCCAAAGGTGTTCGATGGGGTTGAGGTCAGGGCTCTGTGCAGGTCAGTCCATTTCTGTATGGACCTCGCTTTGTGCAGAGGGGCATTGTCATGCTGAAACAGGAAAGGGCCTTCCCCAAACTGTTGCTACAAAGTTGGAAGCACAGAATCGTCTAGAATGTCATTGTATGCTGTAGCGTTAAGATTTCCCTTCACTGGAACTAAGGGGCCTGAACCATGAAAAACAGCTCCAGACCAATAATCCTCCACCAAACTTTACAGTTGGCACTATGCATTCAGGCAGGTAGTGTTCTCCTAGCATCTGCCAAACCCAGATTGATTTTTCGGACTGCCAGATGGTGAAGCGTAATTCATCACTCCAGCCAATGCTTGGCATTGTGCATGGTGATCTTAGGCTTGTGTGCGGCTGCTCGGCCTTGAAAAACCCATTTCATGAAGCTCCCGACAAACAGTTAGTGTGCTGACGTTGCTTCCAGAGGCAGTTCGGTAGTGAGTGCTGCAACTGAGGACAGACAATTTTTACGTGCTACGGCACTCGGCGGTCTCGTTCTGTGAGCTTGTGTGGCCTACCACTTTGCGGCTGAGACGTTGTTGCTCCTAGTCGTTTTCACTTCACAATGACAGCACTTACAGTTGACGGGGAGGCTCTAAATCTGACGAACTGACTTGTTGGAAAGGTAGCATCATTTGACGGTGCATGTTGAAAGTCCCTGAGCTCTTCAGTAAGGCCAATGTTTGTCTATGGAGATTGCATGGTGGTGTGCTCAATTTACACCTGTCAGCAACGGATATCGCTGAAATAGCCAAATCCACTAATTTGAAGGGGTGTCCACATACTTTTGTATATATAGTGTACCAGCCTGGTAGGATGCATACTTATAACTGTATATATAGTGTACCAGCCTGGAAGATGCATACTTATAGCTGTATATATAGTGTACCTGCCTGGTAGGATGCATACTTATAGCTGTATATATAGTGTACCTGCCTGGTAGGATGCATACTTATAGCTGTATATATAGTGTACCTGCCTGGTAGGATGCATACTTATAGCATACTTATGCTGTCCCTCTCCCCTGCTGTCCCTCTCCCCCTGCTGTCCCTCTCCCCTGCTGTCCCTCTCCCCCTGCTGTCCCTCTCCCCCTGCTGTCCCTCTCCACATGTTGTCCCTCTCCCCCTGCTGTCCCTCTCCACATGTTGTCCCTCTCCCCCTGCTGTCCTTCTCCCCCTGCTGTTCCTATCCACAGTTGTCCCTCTCCCCATGCTGTCCCTCTCCCCCTGCTGTCCCTCTCCCCATGCTGTCCCTCTCCCCATGCTGTCCCTCTCCCCATGCTGTCCCTCTCCCCCTGCTGTCCCTCTCCCCCTGCTGTCCCTCTCCCCCTGCTGTCCCTATCCACAGCTGTCCCTCTCCCCATGCTGTCCCTCTCCCCCTGCTGTCCCTCTCCCCTGCTGTCCCTCTCCCCCTTGCTGTCCCTCTCCCCTTGCTGTCCCTCTCCCCCTGCTGTCCCTCTCCCCTGCTGTCCCTCTCCCCTGCTGTCCCTCTCCCCTGCTGTCCCTCTCCCCATGCTGTCCCTCTCCCCTGCTGTCCCTCTCCCCTTCTGTTCCTCTCCCCTGCTGTCCCTCTCCCCTGCTGTCCCTCTCCCCCTGCTGTCCCTCTCCCCCTGCTGTCCCTCTCCCCTGCTGTCCCTCTCCCCCTGCTGTCCCTCTCCCCATGCT
This sequence comes from Oncorhynchus keta, assembly GCF_023373465.1. Classification (NCBI taxonomy): domain Eukaryota; kingdom Metazoa; phylum Chordata; class Actinopteri; order Salmoniformes; family Salmonidae; genus Oncorhynchus; species Oncorhynchus keta. Next base: position 461,005 of record NW_026287935.1, on the reverse strand, counting down.
GTCCCTCTCCCCTGCTGTCCCTCTCCCCTGCTGTCCCTCTCCCCCTGCTGTCCCTATCCACAGCTGTCCCTCTCCCCCTGCTGTCCCTCTCCCTCTCCCCCTGCTGTTCCTATCCACAGCTGTCCCTCTCCCTCTCCCCATGCTGTCCCTCTCCCCCTGCTGTCCCTATCCACAGCTGTCCCTCTCCCTCTCCCCATGCTGTCCCTATCCACAGCTGTCCCTCTCCCACTCCCCTGCTGTCCCTCTCCCCATGCTGTCCCTCTCCCACTCCCCTGCTGTCCCTCTCCCACTCCCCATGCTGTCCCTCTCCCCTTGCTGTCCCTCTTCCCCTTGCTGTCCCTCTCCCCCTGCTGTCCCTCTCCCCTGCTGTCCCTCTCCCCATGCTGTCCCTCTCCCCTGCTGTCCCTTTCCCCCTGCTGTCTCTATCCACAGCTGTCCCTCTCCCTCTCCCCATGCTGTCCCTATCCACAGCTGTCCCTCTCCCTCTCCCCATGCTGTCCCTATCCACAGCTGTCCCTCTCCCACTCCCCTGCTGTCCCTTTCCCCATGCTGTCCCTCTCCCACTCCCCTGCTGTCCCTCTCCCCATGCTGTCCGTCTCCCACTCCCCTGCTGTCCCTCTCCCACTCCCCTGCTGTCCCTCTCCCACTCCCCTGCTGTCCCTCTCCCACTCCCCTGCTGTCCCTCTCCCCCTGCTGTCCCTCTCCCCCTGCTGTCCCTCTCCCCTGCTGTCCCTCTCCCCTGCTGTCCCTCTCCCCCTGCTGTCCCTCTCCCCTGCTGTCCCTCTCCCCTGCTGTCCCTCTCCCCTGCTGTCCCTCTCCCCTGCTGGCCCTCTCTCTCTGCTGTCCCTCTCCCCTGCTGTCCCTCTCCCCATGCTGTCCCTCTCCCCTGCTGTCCCTCTCCCCTGCTGTCCCTCTCCCCTGCTGTCCCTCTCCCCCTACTGTCCCTCTCCCTCTCCCCATGCTGTCCCTATCCACAGCTGTCCCTCTCCCTCTCCCCATGCTGTCCCTATCCACAGCTGTCCCTCTCCCTCTCCCCTGCTGTCCCTCTCCCCTGCTGTCCCTCTCCCCCTGCTGTCCCTCTCCCCCTACTGTCCCTCTCCCTCTCCCCATGCTGTCCCTATCCACAGCTGTCCCTCTCCCTCTCCCCATGCTGTCCCTATCCACAGCTGTCCCTCTCCCACTCCCCTGCTGTCCCTTTCCCCATGCTGTCCCTCTCCCACTCCCCTGCTGTCCCTCTCCCCTGCTGTCCCTCTCCCACTCCCCTGCTGTCCCTCTCCCACTCCCCTGCTGTCCCTCTCCCACTCCCCTGCTGTCCCTCTACCCCTGCTGTTCCTATCCACAGCTGGCCCTCTCCCCCATGCTGTCCCTCTCCCCCTGCTGTCCCTCTCCCTTGCTGTCCCTCTCCCCCTTGCTGTCCCTCTCCCCCTTGCTGTCCCTCTCCCCTGCTGTCCCTCTCCCCCTGCTGTCCCTCTCCCCCTGCTGTCCCTCTCCCCTGCTGTCCCTCTCCCCTGCTGTCCCTCTCCCCCTGCTGTCCCTCTCCCCTGCTGTCCCTCTCCCCTGCTGTCCCTCTCCCCTGCTGTCCCTCTCCCCCTGCTGGCCCTCTCTCTCTGCTGTCCCTCTCCCCCTGCTGTCCCTCTCCCCATGCTGTCCCTCTCCCCTGCTGTCCCTCTCCCCTGCTGTCCCTCTCCCCCTGCTGTCCCTCTCCCCCTACTGTCCCTCTCCCTCTCCCCATGCTGTCCCTCTCCACAGCTGTCACTCTCCCTCTCCCCATGCTGTCCCTATCCACAGCTGTCCCTCTCCCACTCCCCTGCTGTCCCTCTCCCCATGCTGTCCCTCTCCCACTCCCCTGCTGTCCCTTTCCCCATGCTGTCCCTGTCCCACTCCCCTGCTGTCCCTCTCCCCATGCTGTCCCTCTCCCCTGCTGTCCCTCTCCCACTCCCCTGCTGTCCCTCTCCCACTCCTGTGCTGTCCCTCTCCCCCTGCTGTCCCTCTCCCCCTGCTGTCCCTCTCCCCCTGCTGTCCCTCTCCCCTGCTGTCCCTCTCCCCTGCTGTCCCTCTCCCCCTGCTGTCCCTCTCCCCTGCTGTCCCTTTCCCCCTGCTGTCCCTATCCACAGCTGTCCCTCTCCCCTGCTGTCCTTCTCCCCATGCTGTCCCTATCCACAGCTGTCCCTCTCCCTCTCCCCATGCTGTCCCTATCCACAGCTGTCCCTCTTCCCATGCTGTCCCTATCCACAGCTGTCCCTCTCCCCTGCTGTCCCTCTCCCCATGCTGTCCCTATCCACAGCTGTCCCTCTCCCCATGCTGTCCCTCTCCCCTGCTGTCCCTCTCCCACTTCCCTGCTGTCTCTTTCCCCATGCTGTCCCTCGCCCCTGCTGTCCCTCTCCCACTCCCATGCTGTCCCTATCCACAGCTGTCCCTCTCCCTCTCCCCATGCTGTCCCTATCCACAGCTGTCCCTCTCCCTCTCCCCATGCTGTCCCTCTCCCCTGCTGTCCCTCTCCCACTCCCCTGCTGTCCCTATCCACAGCTGTCCCTCTCCCTCTCCCCATGCTGTCCCTCTCCCCTGCTGTCCCTCTCCCCATGCTGTCCCTATCCACAGCTGTCCCTCTCCCTCTCCCCTGCTGTCCCTCTCCCCATGCTGTCCCTATCCACAGCTGTCCCTCTCCCTCTCCCCATGCTGTCCCTCTCCCCTGCTGTCCCTTTCCCCCTGCTGTCCCTATCCACAGCTGTCCCTCTCCCTCTCCCCATGCTGTCCCTATCCACAGTTGTCCCTCTCCCTCTCCCCATGCTGTCCCTATCCACAGCTGTCCCTCTCCCACTCCCCATGCTGTCCCTATCCACAGCTGTCCCTCTCCCTCTGCCCATGCTGTCCCTCTCCCCTGCTGTCCCTCTCCCACTCCCCTGCTGTCCCTCTCCCCATGCTGTCCCTCTCCCACTCCCCTGCTGTCCCTCTCCCTCTCCCCATGCTGTCCCTCTCCCCTGCTGTCCCTCTCCCACTCCCATGCTGTCCCTATCCACAGCTGTCCCTCTCCCTCTCCCCATGCTGTCCCTATCCACAGCTGTCCCTCTCCCTCTCCCCATGCTGTCCCTATCCACAGCTGTCCCTCTCCCTCTCCCCATGCTGTCCCTCTCCCCTGCTGTCCCTTTCCCCCTGCTGTCCCTATCCACAGCTGTCCCTCTCCCTCTCCCCATGCTGTCCCTCTCCCCTGCTGTCCCTCTCCCCCTGCTGTTTCTTTCCCCCTGCTGTCCCTATCCACAGCTGTCCCTCTCCCTCTCCCCATGCTGTCCCTATCCACAGCTGTCCCTCTCCCTCTCCCTCTCCCCATGCTGTCCCTATCCACAGCTGTCCCTCTTCCTCTCCCCATGCTGTCCCTCTCCCCTGCTGTCCCTCTCCCACTCCTCTGCTCTCCCTCTCCCCATGCTGTCCCTCTCCCCATGCTGTCCCTCTCCCACTCCCCTGCTGTCCCTCTCCCTCTCCCCATGCTGTCCCTCTCCCCTGCTGTCCCTCTCCCATGCTGTCCCTCTCCCATGCTGTCCCTCTCCCCTGCTGTCCCTCTCCCCATGCTGTCCCTATCCACAGCTGTCCCTCTCCCACTCCCCTGCTGTCCCTTTCCCCCTGCTGTCCCTATCCACAGCTGTCCCTCTCCCTCTCCCCATGCTGTCCCTATCCACAGCTGTCCCTCTCCCTCTCCCCATGCTGTCCCTCTCCCCTGCTGTCCCTCTCCCACTCCCATGCTGTCCCTATCCACAGCTGTCCCTCTCCCTCTCCCCATGCTGTCCCTATCCACAGCTGTCCCTCTCCCTCTCCCCATGCTGTCCCTATCCACAGCTGTCCCTCTCCCTCTCCCCATGCTGTCCCTCTCCCCTGCTGTCCCTTTCCCCCTGCTGTCCCTATCCACAGCTGTCCCTCTCCCTCTCCCCATGCTGTCCCTATCCACAGCTGTCCCTCTCCCTCTCCCCATGCTGTCCCTCTCCCCTGCTGTCCCTCTCCCCCTGCTGTCTCTTTCCCCCTGCTGTCCCTATCCACAGCTGTCCCTCTCCCTCTCCCCATGCTGTCCCTATCCACAGCTGTCCCTCTCCCTCTCCCTCTCCCCATGCTGTCCCTATCCACAGCTGTCCCTCTTCCTCTCCCCATGCTGTCCCTCTCCCCTGCTGTCCCTCTCCCACTCCCCTGCTCTCCCTCTCCCCATGCTGTCCCTCTCCCCATGCTGTCCCTCTCCCACTCCCCTGCTGTCCCTCTCCCTCTCCCCATGCTGTCCCTCTCCCCTGCTGTCCCTCTCCCATGCTGTCCCTCTCCCATGCTGTCCCTCTCCCCTGCTGTCCCTCTCCCCATGCTGTCCCTATCCACAGCTGTCCCTCTCCCACTCCCCTGCTGTCCCTTTCCCCTGCTGTCCCTATCCACAGCTGTCCCCCTCCCTCTCCCCATGCTGTCCCTATCCACAGCTGTCCCTCTCCCTCTCCCCATGCTGTCCCTCTCCCCTGCTGTCCCTCTCCCCCTGCTGTCCCTTTCCCCCTGCTGTCCCTATCCACAGCTGTCCCTCTCCCTCTCCCTCTCCCCATGCTGTCCCTATCCACAGCTGTCCCTCTCCCTCTCCCCATGCTGTCCCTCTCCCCTGCTGTCCCTTTCCCCCTGCTGTCCCTATCCACAGCTGTCCCTCTCCCTCTCCCCATGCTGTCCCTATCCACAGCTGTCCCTCTCCCTCTCCCCATGCTGTCCCTCTCCCCTGCTGTCCCTCTCCCCCTGGTGTCTCTTTCCCCCTGCTGTCCCTATCCACAGCTGTCCCTCTCCCTCTCCCCATGCTGTCCCTATCCACAGCTGTCCCTCTCCCTCTCCCTCTCCCCATGCTGTCCCTATCCACAGCTGTCCCTCTTCCTCTCCCCATGCTGTCCCTCTCCCCTGCTGTCCCTCTCCCACTCCCCTGCTCTCCCTCCCCCATGCTGTCCCTCTCCCCATGCTGTCCCTCTCCCACTCCCCTGCTGTCCCTCTCCCCTCTCCCCATGCTGTCCCTCTCCCCTGCTGTCCCTCTCCCATGCTGTCCCTCTCCCATGCTGTCCCTCTCCCCTGCTGTCCCTCTCCCCATGCTGTCCCTATCCACAGCTGTCCCTCTCCCACTTCCCTGCTGTCCCTTTCCCCCTGCTGTCCCTATCCACAGCTGTCCCTCTCCCTCTCCCCATGCTGTCCCTATCCACAGCTGTCCCTCTCCCTCTCCCCATGCTGTCCCTCTCCCCTGCTGTCCCTCTCCCCTGCTGTCCCTTTCCCCCTGCTGTCCCTATCCACAGCTGTCCCTCTCCCTCTCCCTCTCCCCATGCTGTCCCTATCCACAGCTGTCCCTCTCCCTCTCCCCATGCTGTCCCTATCCACAGCTGTCCCTCTCCCTCTCCCCATGCTGTCCCTCTCCCCTGCTGTCCCTCTCCCACTCCCCTGCTCTCCCTCTCCCCATGCTATCCCTCTCCCACTCCCCTGCTGTCCCTCTCCCTCTCCCCATGCTGTCCCTCTCCCCTGCTGTCCCTCTCCCATGCTGTCCCTCTCCCCATGCTGTCCCTCTCCCCTGCTGTCCCTTTCCCCATGCTGTCCCTCCCCATGTTGTCCCTCTCCCCATGCTGTCCCTATCCACAGCTGTCCCTCTCCCATGCTGTCCCTCTCCCCATGCTGTCCCTCTCCCCTGCTGTCCCTTTCCCCATGCTGTCCCTCTCCCCATGTTGTCCCTCTCCCCATGCTGTCCCTATCCACAGCTGTCCCTCTCCCTCTCCCCATGCTGTCCCTCTCCCCATGCTGTCCCTATCCACAGCTGTCCCTCTCCCTCTCCCCATGCTGTCCCTTTCCCCATGCTGTCCCTCTCCCCTGCTGTCCCTACCCACAGCTGTCCCTCTCCCTCTCCCCATGCTGTTCCTATCTACAGCTGTCCCTCCCTCTGTTAAATCTAATTTTATTTGTCACATTCACCGAATACAACAGATGTAGACCTGACAGTGATATGCTTACTTACAAGCCCTCAACCAACAATGCATTTCAAGAAATAGAGTTAAGAAAATATTTACTAAATAAACTGAAGTAAAAAATTAAATAAAAATGAACAATAATAACAATAATAACAATAATAAATAACAATGAGTTTCGGGAAGAGAACAAAACGTTTATTCTTTCAGTGAAATACAGAACCGTTCCGTATTTTATCTAACGGGTGGCATCCATCAGTCTAAATATTCCTGTTACATTGCACAACCTTCAATGTTATGTCATAATTAGGTAAAATTCAGGCAAATTAGTTTGCAATGAGCCAGGCTGCCCAAACTGTTGCATAAACCCTGACTCTGCTTGCAATGAACGCAAGAGAAGTGACACAATTTCACCTGGTTAATATTGCCTGCTACTTTATTTTAGCTAAATATGCAGGTTTAAAAATATCTACTTCTGTGTATTGATTTTAAGAAAGGCATGGGTGTTTATGGTTAGGTACACATTGGAGCAACGATACGCACCGCATCCATTATATGCAACGCAGGACACGCTAGATAAACTAGTAATATCATCAACCATGTGTAGTTAACTAGTGATTATGATTGATTGTTTTTCATAAGATAAGTTTAATGCTAGCTAGCAACTTACCTTGGCTTACTGCATTTGTGTAACACGCAGTCTCCTTGTGGAGTGCAACGAGAGGCAGGTGGTTAGAGTGTTGGACTAGTTAACCGTATGGTTGCAAGATTGAATCCCCGAGCTGACAAGGTAAAACTCTGTCGTTCTGCCCCTGAACAAGGCAGTTAACCCACTGGTCCCAGGCCGCCATTGAAAATAAGAACGTGTTCTTAACTGACTTGCCTCTTTGAAGAAAGTTGTAAAAAAAAAAAAAAACATCGGTGTCCAAAAATACAGATTTCCAATTGTTATGAAAACTTGAAATCGTCCGTTCAGATTTAATCGGTCGACCTCTAAACAGTACATCATATAACATTATTACACCACTACATATCTACAATACAAAATGTATAAAATCACCATTCAACAATATTACAATGTACAATACCAGTCAAAAGGTTGAACACACCTAGGGATTGTCTTTCTTTATTTTAGAATGCCAAGAGTGTTCATCAAGGCAAAGGGTGGCTAATTTGAACAATCTCAAATCTATAATATAATTGGATTTGTTTAAACTTGCTTGGTTACTACATGATTCCATATGTGTTATTTCATAGCGTTGATGTTTCACTATTACCTTGTGTGCGTGAGTGGAGCGTGCGTGCTAGCGCTTGTGTACGTGAGTGGAGAGTGCGTGCTAGCGCTTGTGTACGTGAGTGGAGAGTGCGTGCTAGCGCTTGTGTACGTGAGTGGAGAGTGCGTGCTAGCGCTTGTGTACGTGAGTGGAGAGTGCGTGCTAGCGCTTGTGTGCGTGAGTGGAGAGTGCGTGCTAGCGCTTGTGTACGTGAGTGGAGAGTGCGTGCTAGCGCTTGTGTACGTGAGTGGAGAGTGCGTGCTAGCGCTTGTGTACGTGAGTGGAGAGTGCGTGCTAGCGCTTGTGTACGTGAGTGGAGAGTGCGTGCTAGCGCTTGTGTACGTGAGTGGAGAGTGCGTGCTAGCGCTTGTGTGCGTGAGTGGAGAGTGCGTGCTAGCGCTTGTGTGCGTGAGTGGAGAGTGCGTGCTAGCGCTTGTGTACGTGAGTGGAGAGTGCGTGCTAGCGCTTGTGTACGTGAGTGGAGAGTGCGTGCTAGCGCTTGTGAGTGGAGAGTGCGTGCTAGCGCTTGTGTACGTGAGTGGAGAGTGCGTGCTAGCGCTTGTGTGCGTGAGTGGAGAGTGCGTGCTAGCGCTTGTGTACGTGAGTGGAGAGTGCGCGCTTGTGTACGTGAGTGGAGAGTGCGTGCTAGCGCTTGTGTACGTGAGTGGAGAGTGCGTGCTAGCGCTTGTGTACGTGAGTGGAGAGTGCGTGCTAGCGCTTGTGTACGTGAGTGGAGAGTGCGTGCTAGCGCTTGTGTACGTGAGTGGAGAGTGCGTGCTAGCGCTTGTGTACGTGAGTGGAGAGTGCGTGCTAGCGCTTGTGTACGTGAGTGGAGAGTGCGTGCTAGCGCTTGTGTACGTGAGTGGAGAGTGCGTGCTAGCGCTTGGGTGCGTGAGTGGAGAGTGCGTGCTAGCGCTTGTGTACGTGAGTGGAGAGTGCGTGCTAGCGCTTGTGTACGTGAGTGGATAGTGCGTGCTAGCGCTTGTGTACGTGAGTGGAGAGTGCGTGCTAGCGCTTGTGTACGTGAGTGGAGAGTGCGTGCTAGCGCTTGGGTGCGTGAGTGGAGAGTGCGTGCTAGCGCTTGTGTACGTGAGTGGAGAGTGCGTGCTAGCGCTTGGGTGCGTGAGTGGAGAGTGCGTGCTAGCGCTTGTGTACGTGAGTGGAGAGTGTGCTAGCGCTTGTGTACGTGAGTGGAGAGTGCGTGCTAGCGCTTGTGTACGTGAGTGGAGAGTGCGTGCTAGCGCTTGTGTACGTGAGTGGAGAGTGCGTGCTAGCGCTTGTGTACGTGAGTGGAGAGTGCGTGCTAGCGCTTGGGTGCGTGAGTGGAGAGTGCGTGCTAGCGCTTGTGTACGTGAGTGGAGAGTGCGTGCTAGCGCTTGTGTACGTGAGTGGATAGTGCGTGCTAGCGCTTGTGTACGTGAGTGGAGAGTGCGTGCTAGCGCTTGTGTACGTGAGTGGAGAGTGCGTGCTAGCGCTTGGGTGCGTGAGTGGAGAGTGCGTGCTAGCGCTTGTGTACGTGAGTGGAGAGTGCGTGCTAGCGCTTGGGTGCGTGAGTGGAGAGTGCGTGCTAGCGCTTGTGTACGTGAGTGGAGAGTGTGTGCTAGCGCTTGTGTACGTGAGTGGAGAGTGCGTGCTAGCGCTTGTGTACGTGAGTGGAGAGTGCGTGCTAGCGCTTGTGTACGTGAGTGGAGAGTGCGTGCTAGCGCTTGGGTGCGTGAGTGGAGAGTGCGTGTGCGTGTGTCTGTACCGTTGTGTGTCTCTTCAAAGTCCCCGCTGTTCCATAAGGTGTATTTTATCTGTTTTCTACATCTGATTTGATTGTTTACATCAGTTGCCTGATGTGGAATAGAGTTCCATGTAGTCATGGCTCTATGTAGTAATGTGGAATAGAGTTCCATGTAGTCATGGTTCTATGTAGTAATGTGGAATAGAGTTCCATGTAGTCATGGTTCTATGTAGTAATGTGGAATAGAGTTCCATGTAGTACTGTGGAATAGAGTTCCATGTAGTCATGGTTCTATCTAGTACTGTGGAATAGAGTTCCATGTAGTCATGGTTCTATGTAGTACTGTGGAATATAGTTCCATGTAATACTGTGGAATAGAGTTTCATGTAGTCATGGCTCTATGTAGTACTGTGGAATAGAGTTCCATATAGTCATGGTTCTATGTAGTAATGTGGAATAGAGTTCCATGTAGTACTGTGGAATAGAGTTCCATGTAGTCATGGTTCTATCTAGTACTGTGGAATAGAGTTCCATGTAGTCATGGCTCTATGTAGTACTGTGGAATAGAGTTCCATATAGTCATGGTTCTATGTAGTACTGTGGAATAGAGTTCCATGTAATACTGTGGAATAGAGTTCCATGTAGTCATGGCTCTATGTAGTACTGTGGAATAGAGTTCCATGTAGTCATGGTTCTATGTAGAACTGTGGAATAGACTTCCATGTAGTCATGGTTCTATGTAGAACTGTGCGCCTCCCATAGTCTGTTCTGGACTCGGGGACTGTGAAGAGACCTCTGGTGGCATGTCTTGTGGGGTATGCATGGGTGTCGGAGCTGTGTGCCAGTAGTTTAAATAGACCTCTGGTGGCATGTCTTGTGGGGTATGAATGGGTGTCTGAGCTGTGTGTTAGTAGTTTAAACAGACCTCTGGTGGCATGTCTTGTGGGGTATGCATGGGTGTCTGAGCTGTGTGCCAGTAGTTTAAATAGACCTCTGGTGACATGTCTTGTGGGGTATGAATGGGTGTCTGAGCTGTGTGCCAGTAGTTTAAATATACCTCTGGTGACATGTCTTGTGGGGTATGAATGGGTGTCTGAGCTGTGTGCCAGTAGTTTAAATAGACCTCTGGTGACATGTCTTGTGGGGTATGAATGGGTGTCTGAGCTGTGTGCCAGTAGTTTAAACAGACCTCTGGTGGCATGTCTTGTGGGGTATGTATGGGTGTCGGAGCTGTGTGCCAGTAGTTTAAATAGACCTCTGGTGGAATGTCTTGTGGGGTATGAATGGGTGTCTGAGCTGTGTGCCAGTAGTTTAAACAGACCTCTGGTGGCATGTCTTGTGGGGTATGAATGGGTGTCTGAGCTGTGTGCCAGTAGTTTAAACAGACCTCTGGTGGCATGTCTTGTGGGGTATGAATGGGTGTCTGAGCTGTGTGCCAGTAGTTTAAACAGACCTCTGGTGGCATGTCTTGTGGGGTATGAATGGGTGTCTGAGCTGTGTGCCAGTAGTTTAAACAGACCTCTGGTGACATGTCTTGTGGGGTATGAATGGGTGTCTGAGCTGTGTGCCAGTAGTTTAAACAGACCTCTGGTGACATGTCTTGTGGGGTATGAATGGGTGTCTGAGCTGTGTGCCAGTAGTTTAAACAGACCTCTGGTGACATGTCTTGTGGGGTATGAATGGGTGTCGGAGCTGTGTGCCAGTAGTTTAAACAGACCTCTGGTGACATGTCTTGTGGGGTATGAATGGGTGTCTGAGCTGTGTGCCAGTAGTTTAAACAGACCTCTGGTGGCATGTCTTGTGGGGTATGAATGGGTGTCTGAGCAGTGTGCCAGTAGTTTAAATAGACCTCTGGTGACATGTCTTGTGGGGTATGAATGGGTGTCTGAGCTGTGTGCCAGTAGTTTAAATAGACCCCTGGTGACATGTCTTGTGGGGTATGCATGGGTGTCTGAGCTGTGTGCCAGTAGTTTAAACAGACAGATCGGTGCATTCAACATGTCACTACCTCTCATTTTTATTATTTTTATTTATTTCACCTTTATTTAACCAGGTAGGCAAGTCGAGAACAAGTTCTCATTTACAATTGTGACCTGGCCAAGATAAAGCGAAGCAGTTCGACACATACAACGACACAGAGTTACACATGGAGTAAAACAAACATACAGTCAATAATACAGTATAAACAAGTCTATATACGATGTGAGCAAATTAGGTGAGAAGGGAGGTAAAGGCAAAAAAGGCCATGGTGGCAAAGTAAATACAATATAGCAAGTAAAACACTGGAATGGTATATTTGCAATGGAAGAATGTGCAAAGTAGAAATAAAAATAATGGGGTGCAAAGGAGCAAAATAAATAAATAAATGAAATACAGTTGGGAAAGAGGTAGTTGTTTGGGCTAAATTATAGGTGGGCTATGTACAGGTGCAGTAATCTGTGAGCTGCTCTGGCAGTTGGTGCTTAAAGCTAGTGAGGGAGATAAGTGTTTCCAGTTTCAGAGATTTTTGTAGTTCGTTCCAGTCATTGGCAGCAGAGAACTGGAAGGAGATGCGGCCAAAGAAAGAATTGGTTTTGGGGGTGACAAGAGAGATATACCTGCTGGAGCGTGTGCTACAGGTGGGAGATGCTATGGTGACCAGCGAGCTGAGATAAGGGGGGACTTACCGAGCAGGGTCTTGTAGATGACATGGAGCAAGTGGGTTTGGCGACGAGTATGAAGCGAGGGCCAGTCAACGAGAGCATACAGGTCGCAATGGTTGGTAGTATAAGGGGCTTTGGTGACAAAACGGATTGCACTGTGATAGACTGCATCCAATTTGTTGAGTAGGGTATTGGAGGCTATTTTGTAAATGACATCGCCAAAGTCGAGGATTGGTAGGATGGTCAGTTTTACAAGGGTATGTTTGGCAGCATGAGTGAAGGATGCTTTGTTGTGAAATAGGAAGCCAATTCTAGATTTAACTTTGGATTGGAGATGTTTGATATGGGTCTGGAAGGAGAGTTTACAGTCTAACCAGACACCTAAGTATTTGTAGTTGTCCACGTATTCTAAGTCAGAGCCGTCCAGAGTAGTGATGTTGGACAGGCGGGCAGGTGCAGGTAGCGATTGGTTGAAGAGCATGCATTTAGTTTTACTTGTATTTAAGAGCAATTGGAGGCCACGGAAGGAGAGTTAAAGATAAAGCATAGCAGTGTGAACAGACAACACAGAGTTACACATGGAGTAAACAATTAACAAGTCAATAACACAGTAGAAAAAAGAGAGTCTATATACATTGTGTGCAAAATGCATGAGGAGGTAGGCGAATAATTACAATTTTGCAGATTAACACTGGAGTGGTAAATGATCAGATGGTCATGTACAGGTAGAGATATTGGTGTGCAAAAGAGCAGAAAAGTAAATACATATAAACAGTATGGGGATGAGGTAGGTAAAATTGGGTGGGCTATTTACCGATAGACTATGTACAGCTGCAGCGATCGGTTAGCTGCTCAGATAGCAGATGTTTGAAGTTCGTGAGGGAGATAAAAGTCTCCTACTTCAGCGATTTTTGCAATTCGTTCCAGTCACAGGCAGCAGAGAACTGGAACGAAAGGTGGCCAAATGAGGTGTTGGCTTTAGGGATGATCAGTAAGATACACCTGCTGGAGTGCGTGCTACGGGTGGGTGTTGCCATCGTGACCAGTGAACTGAGATAAGGCAGAGCTTTACCTAGCATGGACTTGTAGATGACCTGGAGCCAGTGGGTCTGGCGACGAATATGTAGCGAGGGCCAGCCGACTAGAGCATACAGGTCGCAGTGGTGGGTGGTATAAGGTGCTTTAGTAATAAAACGGATGGCACTGTGATAAACTGCATCCAGTTTGCTTAGTAGAGTGTTGGAAGCTATTTTGTAGATGACATCGCCGTTGTCGAGGATCGGTAGAATAGACAGTTTTACTAGGGTAAGTTTGGCGGCGTGAGTGAAGGAGGCTTTGTTGCGGAATAGAAAGCCGACTCTAGATTTGATTTTAGATTGGAGATGTTTGATATGAGTCTGGAAGGAGAGTTTACAGTCTAGCCAGACACCTAGGTACTTATAGATGTCCACATATTCAAGGTCGGAACCATCCAGGGTGGTGATGCTAGTCGGGTGTGCGGGTGCAGGCAGCGAACGGTTGAAAAGCATGCATTTGGTTTTACTAGCGTTTAAGAGCAGTTGGAGGCCACGGAAGGAGTGTTGTATGGCATTGAAGCTCGTTTGGAGGTTAGATAGCACAGTGTCCAAGGACGGGCCGGAAGTATACAGAATGGTGTCGTCTGCGTAGAGGTGGATCAGGGAATCGCCCTCAGCAAGAGCAACATCATTGATATATACAGAGAAAAGAGTCGGTCTGAGAATTGAACCCTGTGGCACCCCCATAGAGACTGCCAGAGGACTGGACAGCATGCCCTCCGATTTGACACACTGAACTCTGTCTGCAAAGCAGTTGGTGAACCAGGCAAGGCAGTCATCAGAAAAACCGAGGCAACTGAGTCTGCCGATAAGAATATGGTGATTGACAGAGTCGAAAGCCTTGGCAAGGTCGATGAAGACGGCTGCACAGTACTGTCTTTTATCGATGGCGGTTATGATATCGTTTAGTACCTTGAGCGTGGCTGAGGTGCACCCGTGACCGGCTCGGAAACCAGATTGCACACCGGAGAAGGTACGGTGGGATTCGAGATGGTCAGTGACCTGTTTGTTGACTTGGCTTTCGAAGACCTTAGATAGGCAGGGCAGAATGGATATAGGTCTGTAACAGTTTGGGTCCAGGGTGTCTCCCCCTTTGAAGAGGGGGATGACTGCGGCAGCTTTCCAATCCTTGGGGATCTCAGACGATATGAAAGAGAGGTTGAACAGGCTGGTAATAGGGGTTGCGACAATGGCGGCAGATAGTTTCAGAAATAGAGGGTCCATATTGTCAAGCCTAGCTGATTTGTACGGGTCCAGGTTTTGCAGCTCTTTCAGAACATCTGCTATCTGGATTTGGGTAAAGGAGAACCTGGAGAGGCTTGGGCGAGTAGCTGCGGGGAGGGCGGAGCTGTTGGCCGAGGTTGGAGTAGCCAGGAGGAAGGCATGGCCAGCCGTTGAGAAATGCTTGTTGAAGTTTTCGATAATCATGGATTTATCGGTGGTGACCGTGTTCCCTAGCCTCAGTGCAGTGGGCAGCTGGGAGGAGGTGCTCTTGTTCTCCATGGACTTCACAGTGTCCCAGAACTTTTTGGAGTTAGAGCTACAGGATGCAAATTTCTGCCTGAAGAAGCTGGCCTTTGCTTTCCTGACTGACTGCGTGTATTGGTTCCTGACTTCCCTGAACAGTTGCATATCGCGGGGACTATTCGATGCTATTGCAGTCCGCCACAGGATGTTTTTGTGCTGGTCGAGGGCAGTCAGGTCTGGAGGGAACCAAGGGCTGTATCTGTTCTTAGTTCTGCATTTTTTGAGCGGAGCATGCTTATCTAAAATGGTGAGTAAGTTACTTTTAAAGAATGACCAGGCATCCTCAACTGACGGGATGAGATCAATGTCCTTCCAGGTCGATTAGAAAGGCCTGCTCACAGAAGTGTTTTAGGGAGCGTTTGACAGTGATGAGGGGTGGTCGTTTGACTGCGGCTCCGTAGCGGATACAGGCAATGAGGCAGTGATCGCTGAGATCCTGGTTGAAGACAGCGGAGGTGTATTTGGAGGGCCAGTTGGTCAGGATGACGTCTATGAGGGTGCCCTTGTTTCCAGATTTAGGGTTGTACCTGGTGGGTTCCTTGATGATTTGTGTGAGTGATAGCAGTATGCTTTGTGTGTCATAAACACAAGCAGGGAGGAAGTCAATCTCTCTGAGTTCCCACGAGTTCCCACGTATGCAGATCACTTGTTGACTGCTTTTCCTTCACTCTGCGGTCCAATGTACCTGTGATATGTCCCTTAAAAAATGGTATACAATTGCTTTATCATTATGGGGTGTTGTGTGTAGATTGATGAGGGGGAAAAAAACAAATTTAATCAATTTTAGAATAAGGCTGTAACATAACAAAATCCAGAAAAAGTCAAGGGGTCTGAAGTGAATACTTTCCCAATGTGCTGTAGTCAAACATACTGCTATTGGCTGAAGGCACACACAGCATACTGCTATTGGCTAAAGGCACACAAAGTATACTGCTATTGGCTGAAGGCACACAAAGCATACTGCTATTGGCTGAAGGCACACACAGCATACTGCTATTGGCTGAAGGCACACACAGCATACTGCTATTGGCTGAAGGCACACAAAGCATACTGCTATTGGCTGAAGGCACACAAAGCATACTGCTATTGGCTAAAGGCACACACAGCATACTGCTATTGGCTGAAGGCACACACAGCATACTGCTATTGGCTGAAGGCACACACAGCATACTGCTATTGGCTGAAGGCACACACAGCATACTGCTATTGGCTAAAGTCACACAAAGCATACTGCTATTGGCTAAAGGCACACACAGCATACTGCTATTGGCTGAAGGCACACAAAGCATACTGCTATTGGCTAAAGGCACACAAAGCATACTGCTATTGGCTGAAGGCACACAAAGCATACTGCTATTGGCTGAAGGCACACACAGCATACTGCTATTGGCTAAAGGCACACAAAGCATACTGCTATTGGCTGAAGGCACACACAGCATACTGCTATTGGCTAAAGGCACACAAAGCATACTGCTATTGGCTGAAGGCACACAAAGCATACTGCTATTGGCTGAAGGCACACAAAGCATACTGCTATTGGCTAAAGGCACACAAAGCATACTGCTATTGGCTAAAGGCACACAAAGCATACTGCTATTGGCTGAAGGCACACAAAGAATACTGCTATTGGCTAAAGGCACACAAAGCATACTGCTATTGGCTGAAGGCACACAAAGCATACTGCTATTGGCTGAAGGCACACAAAGCATACTGCTATTGGCTAAAGGCACACAAAGCATACTGCTATTGGCTAAAGGCACACAAAGCATACTGCTATTGGCTGAAGGCACACAAAGCATACTGCTATTGGCTGAAGGCACACAAAGCATACTGCTATTGGCTAAAGGCACACAAAGCATACTGCTATTGGCTGAAGGCACACAAAGCATACTGCTATTGGCTGAAGGCACACAAAGCATACTGCTATTGGCTAAAGGCACACAAAGCATACTGCTATTGGCTAAAGGCACACAAAGCATACTGCTATTGGCTAAAGGCACACAAAGCATACTGCTATTGGCTAAAGGCACACAACGCATACTGCTATTGGCTAAAGGCACACAAAGCATACTGCTATTGGCTAAAGGCACACAAAGCATACTGCTATTGGCTAAAGGCACACAAAGTATACTGCTATTGGCTAAAGGCACACAAAGCATACTGCTATTGGCTAAAGGCACACAAAGTATACTGCTATTGGCTAAAGGCACACAAAGCATACTGCTATTGGCTAAAGGCACACAAAGCATACTGCTATTGGCTAAAGGCACACAAAGTATACTGCTATTGGCTAAAGGCACACAAAGCATACTGCTATTGGCTAAAGGCACACAAAGCATACTGCTATTGGCTAAAGGCACACAAAGCATACTGCTATTGGCTAAAGGCACACAAAGCATACTGCTATTGGCTAAAGGCACACAAAGCATACGGCTATTGGCTAAAGGCACACAAAGCATACTGCTATTGGCTAAAGGCACACAAAGCATACTGCTATTGGCTAAAGGCACACAAAGCATACTGCTATTGGCTAAAGGCACACAAAGCATACTGCTATTGGCTAAAGGCACACAAAGCATACTGCTATTGGCTAAAGGCACACAAAGCATACTGCTATTGGCTAAAGGCACACAAAGCATACTGCTATTGGCTAAAGGCACACAAAGCATACTGCTATTGGCTAAAGGCACACAAAGCATACTGCTATTGGCTAAAGGCACACAAAGCATACTGCTATTGGCTAAAGGCACACAAAGCATACTGCTATTGGCTAAAGGCACACAAAGCATACTGCTATTGGCTAAAGGCACACAAAGCATACTGCTATTGGCTAAAGGCACACAAAGCATACTGCTATTGGCTAAAGGCACACAAAGCATACTGCTATTGGCTAAAGGCACACAAAGCATACTGCTATTGGCTAAAGGCACACAAAGCATACTGCTATTGGCTAAAGGCACACAAAGCATACTGCTATTGGCTAAAGGCACACAAAGCATACTGCTATTGGCTGAAGGCACACAAAGCATACTGCTATTGGCTGAAGGCACACAAAGCATACTGCTATTGGCTGAAGGCACACAAAGCATACTGCTATTGGCTGAAGGCACACAAAGCATACTGCTATTGGCTGAAGGCACACAAAGCATACTGCTATTGGCTAAAGGCACACAAAGCATACTGCTATTGGCTAAAGGCACACAAAGCATACTGCTATTGGCTAAAGGCACACAACGCATACTGCTATTGGCTAAAGGCACACAAAGCATACTGCTATTGGCTAAAGGCACACAAAGCATACTGCTATTGGCTAAAGGCACACAAAGCATACTGCTATTGGCTAAAGGCACACAAAGCATACTGCTATTGGCTAAAGGCACACAAAGCATACTGCTATTGGCTAAAAGGCACACAAAGCATACTGCTATTGGCTAAAGGCACACAAAGCATACTGCTATTGGCTAAAGGCACACAAAGCATACTGCTATTGGCTAAAGGCACACAAAGCATACTGCTATTGGCTAAAGGCACACAAAGCATACTGCTATTGGCTAAAGGCACACAAAGCATACTGCTATTGGCTAAAGGCACACAAAGCATACTGCTATTGGCTAAAGGCACACAAAGCATACTGCTATTGGCTAAAGGCACACAAAGCATACTGCTATTGGCTAAAGGCACACAAAGCATACTGCTATTGGCTAAAGGCACACAAAGCATACTGCTATTGGCTAAAGGCACACAAAGCATACTGCTATTGGCTAAAGGCACACAAAGCATACTGCTATTGGCTAAAGGCACACAAAGCATACTGCTATTGGCTAAAGGCACACAAAGCATACTGCTATTGGCTAAAGGCACACAAAGCATACTGCTATTGGCTAAAGGCACACAAAGCATACTGCTATTGGCTAAAGGCACACAAAGCATACTGCTATTGGCTAAAGGCACACAAAGCATACTGCTATTGGCTAAAGGCACACAAAGCATACTGCTATTGGCTAAAGGCACACAAAGCATACTGCTATTGGCTAAAGGCACACAAAGCATACTGCTATTGGCTGAAGGCACACAAAGCATACTGCTATTGGCTAAAGGCACACAAAGCATACTGCTATTGGCTAAAGGCACACAAAGCATACTGCTATTGGCTAAAGGCACACAAAGCATACTGCTATTGGCTGAAGGCACACAAAGCATACTGCTATTGGCTAAAGGCACACAAAGCATACTGCTATTGGCTAAAGGCACACAAAGCATACTGCTATTGGCTGAAGGCACACAACGCATACTGCTATTGGCTAAAGGCACACAAAGCATACTGCTATTGGCTGAAGGCACACAAAGCATACTGCTATTGGCTAACAGACACATGGTTATGGGCGATTCCACGGTAACAGGGTGATGCTTTTCACTCTAAAATGTATCTTAATCAAAAACCATTGATTGCAAAGTTGAACAAACCATACACCCATATGCAGAAGTCTACTTTAAACAATTACCACTAAACATGTTACTGAAACACATTTAGGATCAGTCCAATATATCTCAGTAACAGTCAAATCTTCTTCAACTTTGAATTCACATTCAAAGATGTCACCAGAAAGAATGGGGTGACAGCTATGACATGACACATTGAGTTAGAAAACATTTAGTTTGGTTATTGAACTACAGTAAGTGAAGTGGATCAACACCCGGTAACAGAATGACATCATGGGTCCTTGATCTGTACTAGACAGAAATGAACCATTTATGAACATCATTCTCTTCATGGTGATGTATCCTGAATAGGTTCATAAAGGTAGAGACATTTAATATGCTCTTTTGAATGTCTGGGTACTATTCTACACACTGGCTATTATTCTAATAAGCTCCGCCCCCAAACAAGACCAAATTTGATTGGTCCAGACCGGACCAAATCTATACCAATCATAGATGTCTATATTTCACAAGTTTGGACATTACAGCACAACTCAATAGTAAGGTGTTCCTAATCTTTTATACACTCAGTGTATAGTGTTGGTTTTAGTTGGCAGTGGTCTTTACGTCAACATTAATGTGTTTTGATGTATTTCTGATACGTTTTAAGACTTTTTCTGGTAGATGTTTTTCAATATCCCTTTTCCATCTGTTTATCTAGAAATCAAAGCCTTTAATTATTTCTCATTTTTAGGATGGAAAATTCCAGGTTCTTAGCTTTCATTTCACACCAAATAAAACTTCACATATTGGTACTCATGGTTCCTTTTACATGCAAATGACCTTATTTAACAAAGCAGACTGTATTGGCACATGGTTATTCATACTGCAGGCCAGGGAGAGTTCTGATGGGGGTCAGGTTATTGGTTATTATTGGAATCAAACAGGAAAATCTGCAGAGTTGGTGCAATAATACGGAGACATGTAGTCTGTGTTTCAGCTGTATCCATGTAGTCTGTGTTTCAGTTGTATCCATGTAGTCTGTGTTTCAGTTGTATCTATGTAGTCTGTGTTTCAGCTGTATCCATGTAGTCTGTGTTTCAGCTGTATCCATGTAGTCTGTGTTTCAGCTGTATCCATGTAGTCTGTGTTTCAGCTGTATCCATGTAGTCTGTGTTTCAGCTGTATCCATGTAGTCTGTGTTTCAGCTGTATCCATGTAGTCTGTGTTTCAGCTGTATCCATGTAGTCTGAGTTTCAGCTGTATCCATGTAGTCTGTGTTTCAGTTGTATCCATGTAGTCTGTGTTTCAGCTGTATCCATGTAGTCTGTGTTTCAGCTGTATCCATGTAGTCTGTGTTTCAGTTGTGTCCATGTAGTCTGTGTTTCAGTTGTGTCCATGTAGTCTGTGTTTCAGCTGTATCCATGTAGTCTGTGTTTCAGCTGTATCCATGTAGTCTGTGTTTCAGCTGTATCCATGGAGTCTGTGTTTCAGCTGTATCCATGGAGTCTGTGTTTCAGCTGTATCCATGTAGTCTGTGTTTCAGCTGTATCCATGTAGTCTGTGTTTCAGCTGTATCCATGTAGTCTGTGTTTCAGCTGTGTCCATGTAGTCTGTGTTTCAGCTCTATCCATGTAGTCTGTGTTTCAGCTGTATCTATGTCGTCTGTGTTTCAGTTGTATCAGCTGTATCCATGTAGTCTGTGTTTCAGCTGTGTCCATGTAGTCTGTGTTTCAGCTGTGTCCATGTAGTCTGTGTTTCAGTTGTATCCATGTAGTCTGTGTTTCAGCTGTATCCATGTAGTCTGTGTTTCAGTTGTATCCATGTAGTCTGTGTTTCAGCTCTATCCATGTAGTCTGTGTTTCAGTTGTATCCATGTAGTCTGTGTTTCAGCTGTATCCATGTAGTCTGTGTTTCAGCTGTGTCCATGTAGTCTGTGTTTCAGCTGTGTCCATGTAGTCTGTGTTTCAGTTGTATCCATATAGTCTGTGTTTCAGCTGTATCCATGTAGTCTGTGTTTCAGTTGTATCCATGTAGTCTGTGTTTCAGCTGTATCCATGTAGTCTGTGTTTCAGCTGTGTCCATGTAGTCTGTGTTTCAGCTGTGTCCATGTAGTCTGTGTTTCAGTTGTATCCATGTAGTCTGTGTTTCAGCTGTATCCATGTAGTCTGTGTTTCAGTTGTATCCATGTAGTCTGTGTTTCAGTTGTATCCATGTAGTCTGTGTTTCAGCTGTATCCATGTAGTCTGTGTTTCAGCTGTATCCATGTAGTCTGTGTTTCAGTTGTATCCATGTAGTCTGTGTTTCAGCTGTATCCATGTAGTCTGTGTTTCAGTTGTATCCATGTAGTCTGTGTTTCAGCTGTATCCATGTAGTCTGTGTTTCAGCTGTGTCCATGTAGTCTGTGTTTCAGCTGTGTCCATGTAGTCTGTGTTTCAGTTGTATCCATGTAGTCTGTGTTTCAGCTGTATCCATGTAGTCTGTGTTTCAGTTGTATCCATGTAGTCTGTGTTTCAGTTGTATCCATGTAGTCTGTGTTTCAGCTGTATCCATGTAGTCTGTGTTTCAGCTGTATCCATGTAGTCTGTGTTTCAGCTGTGTCCATGTAGTCTGTGTTTCAGCTGTATCCATGTAGTCTGTGTTTCAGCTCTATCCATGTAGTCTGTGTTTCAGCTGTATCTATGTCGTCTGTGTTTCAGTTGTATCAGCTGTATCCATGTAGTCTGAGTTTCAGCTGTATCCATGTAGTCTGTGTTTCAGCTGTATCCATGTAGTCTGAGTTTCAGCTGTGTCCATGTAGTCTGTGTTTCAGCTGTATCCATGTAGTCTGTGTTTCAGTTGTATCCATGTAGTCTGTGTTTCAGCTGTATCCATGTAGTCTGAGTTTCAGCTGTGTCCATGTAGTCTGTGTTTCAGCTGTATCCATGTAGTCTGTGTTTCAGCTGTATCCATGTAGTCTGAGTTTCAGCTGTATCCATGTAGTCTGTGTTTCAGCTGTATCCATGGAGTCTGTGTTTCAGCTGTATCCATGGAGTCTGTGTTTCAGCTGTATCCATGTAGTCTGTGTTTCAGCTGTATCCATGTAGTCTGTGTTTCAGCTGTATCCATGTAGTCTGTGTTTCAGCTGTGTCCATGTAGTCTGTGTTTCAGCTCTATCCATGTAGTCTGTGTTTCAGCTGTATCTATGTCGTCTGTGTTTCAGTTGTATCAGCTGTATCCATGTAGTCTGTGTTTCAGCTGTGTCCATGTAGTCTGTGTTTCAGCTGTGTCCATGTAGTCTGTGTTTCAGTTGTATCCATGTAGTCTGTGTTTCAGCTGTATCCATGTAGTCTGTGTTTCAGTTGTATCCATGTAGTCTGTGTTTCAGCTCTATCCATGTAGTCTGTGTTTCAGTTGTATCCATGTAGTCTGTGTTTCAGCTGTATCCATGTAGTCTGTGTTTCAGCTGTGTCCATGTAGTCTGTGTTTCAGCTGTGTCCATGTAGTCTGTGTTTCAGTTGTATCCATATAGTCTGTGTTTCAGTTGTATCCATGTAGTCTGTGTTTCAGTTGTATCCATGTAGTCTGTGTTTCAGCTGTATCCATGTAGTCTGTGTTTCAGCTGTATCCATGTAGTCTGTGTTTCAGCTGTATCCATGTAGTCTGTGTTTCAGTTGTGTCCATGTAGTCTGTGTTTCAGCTGTATCCATGTAGTCTGTGTTTCAGCTGTATCCATGTAGTCTGAGTTTCAGCTGTATCCATGTAGTCTGTGTTTCAGCTGTATCCATGGAGTCTGTGTTTCAGCTGTATCCATGGAGTCTGTGTTTCAGCTGTATCCATGTAGTCTGTGTTTCAGCTGTATCCATGTAGTCTGTGTTTCAGCTGTATCCATGTAGTCTGTGTTTCAGCTGTATCCATGTAGTCTGTGTTTCAGCTGTGTCCATGTAGTCTGTGTTTCAGCTCTATCCATGTAGTCTGTGTTTCAGCTGTATCTATGTCGTCTGTGTTTCAGTTGTATCAGCTGTATCCATGTAGTCTGTGTTTCAGCTGTGTCCATGTAGTCTGTGTTTCAGCTGTGTCCATGTAGTCTGTGTTTCAGCTGTATCCATGTAGTCTGTGTTTCAGTTGTATCCATGTAGTCTGTGTTTCAGCTCTATCCATGTAGTCTGTGTTTCAGCTGTATCCATGTAGTCTGTGTTTCAGTTGTATCCATGTAGTCTGTGTTTCAGCTGTATCCATGTAGTCTGTGTTTCAGCTGTGTCCATGTAGTCTGTGTTTCAGCTGTGTCCATGTAGTCTGTGTTTCAGTTGTATCCATATAGTCTGTGTTTCAGCTGTATCCATGTAGTCTGTGTTTCAGTTGTATCCATGTAGTCTGTGTTTCAGCTGTATCCATGTAGTCTGTGTTTCAGCTGTGTCCATGTAGTCTGTGTTTCAGCTGTGTCCATGTAGTCTGTGTTTCAGTTGTATCCATGTAGTCTGTGTTTCAGCTGTATCCATGTAGTCTGTGTTTCAGTTGTATCCATGTAGTCTGTGTTTCAGTTGTATCCATGTAGTCTGTGTTTCAGCTGTATCCATGTAGTCTGTGTTTCAGCTGTATCCATGTAGTCTGTGTTTCAGTTGTATCCATGTAGTCTGTGTTTCAGCTGTATCCATGTAGTCTGTGTTTCAGTTGTATCCATGTAGTCTGTGTTTCAGCTGTATCCATGTAGTCTGTGTTTCAGCTGTGTCCATGTAGTCTGTGTTTCAGCTGTGTCCATGTAGTCTGTGTTTCAGTTGTATCCATGTAGTCTGTGTTTCAGCTGTATCCATGTAGTCTGTGTTTCAGTTGTATCCATGTAGTCTGTGTTTCAGTTGTATCCATGTAGTCTGTGTTTCAGCTGTATCCATGTAGTCTGTGTTTCAGCTGTATCCATGTAGTCTGTGTTTCAGCTGTGTCCATGTAGTCTGTGTTTCAGCTGTATCCATGTAGTCTGTGTTTCAGCTCTATCCATGTAGTCTGTGTTTCAGCTGTATCTATGTCGTCTGTGTTTCAGTTGTATCAGCTGTATCCATGTAGTCTGAGTTTCAGCTGTATCCATGTAGTCTGTGTTTCAGCTGTATCCATGTAGTCTGAGTTTCAGCTGTGTCCATGTAGTCTGTGTTTCAGCTGTATCCATGTAGTCTGTGTTTCAGTTGTATCCATGTAGTCTGTGTTTCAGCTGTATCCATGTAGTCTGAGTTTCAGCTGTGTCCATGTAGTCTGTGTTTCAGCTGTATCCATGTAGTCTGTGTTTCAGCTGTATCCATGTAGTCTGAGTTTCAGCTGTATCCATGTAGTCTGTGTTTCAGCTGTATCCATGGAGTCTGTGTTTCAGCTGTATCCATGGAGTCTGTGTTTCAGCTGTATCCATGTAGTCTGTGTTTCAGCTGTATCCATGTAGTCTGTGTTTCAGCTGTATCCATGTAGTCTGTGTTTCAGCTGTGTCCATGTAGTCTGTGTTTCAGCTCTATCCATGTAGTCTGTGTTTCAGCTGTATCTATGTCGTCTGTGTTTCAGTTGTATCAGCTGTATCCATGTAGTCTGTGTTTCAGCTGTGTCCATGTAGTCTGTGTTTCAGCTGTGTCCATGTAGTCTGTGTTTCAGTTGTATCCATGTAGTCTGTGTTTCAGCTGTATCCATGTAGTCTGTGTTTCAGTTGTATCCATGTAGTCTGTGTTTCAGCTCTATCCATGTAGTCTGTGTTTCAGTTGTATCCATGTAGTCTGTGTTTCAGCTGTATCCATGTAGTCTGTGTTTCAGCTGTGTCCATGTAGTCTGTGTTTCAGCTGTGTCCATGTAGTCTGTGTTTCAGTTGTATCCATATAGTCTGTGTTTCAGTTGTATCCATGTAGTCTGTGTTTCAGTTGTATCCATGTAGTCTGTGTTTCAGCTGTATCCATGTAGTCTGTGTTTCAGCTGTATCCATGTAGTCTGTGTTTCAGCTGTGTCCATGTAGTCTGTGTTTCAGCTGTATCCATGTAGTCTGTGTTTCAGCTGTGTCCATGTAGTCTGTGTTTCAGCTGTGTCCATGTAGTCTGTGTTTCAGTTGTATCCATGTAGTCTGTGTTTCAGCTGTATCCATGTAGTCTGTGTTTCAGTTGTATCCATGTAGTCTGTGTTTCAGCTCTATCCATGTAGTCTGTGTTTCAGTTGTATCCATGTAGTCTGTGTTTCAGCTGTATCCATGTAGTCTGTGTTTCAGCTGTGTCCATGTAGTCTGTGTTTCAGCTGTGTCCATGTAGTCTGTGTTTCAGTTGTATCCATGTAGTCTGTGTTTCAGTTGTATCCATGTAGTCTGTGTTTCAGTTGTATCCATGTAGTCTGTGTTTCAGCTGTATCCATGTAGTCTGTGTTTCAGCTGTATCCATGTAGTCTGTGTTTCAGCTGTGTCCATGTAGTCTGTGTTTCAGCTGTATCCATGTAGTCTGTGTTTCAGCTGTATCCATGTAGTCTGAGTTTCAGCTGTATCCATGTAGTCTGTGTTTCAGCTGTATCCATGGAGTCTGTGTTTCAGCTGTATCCATGTAGTCTGTGTTTCAGCTGTATCCATGTAGTCTGTGTTTCAGCTGTATCCATGTAGTCTGTGTTTCAGCTGTATCCATGTAGTCTGTGTTTCAGCTGTATCCATGTAGTCTGTGTTTCAGCTGTGTCCATGGAGTCTGTGTTTCAGCTGTATCCATGTAGTCTGTGTTTCAGCTGTATCCATGTAGTCTGTGTTTCAGCTGTATCCATGTAGTCTGTGTTTCAGTTGTGTCCATGTAGTCTGTGTTTCAGCTGTATCCATGTAGTCTGTGTTTCAGCTGTATCCATGTACTCTGAGTTTCAGCTGTATCCATGTAGTCTGTGTTTCAGCTGTATCCATGGAGTCTGTGTTTCAGCTGTATCCATGTAGTCTGTGTTTCAGCTGTATCCATGTAGTCTGTGTTTCAGCTGTATCCATGTAGTCTGTGTTTCAGCTGTATCCATGTAGTCTGTGTTTCAGCTGTATCCATGTAGTCTGTGTTTCAGCTGTGTCCATGTAGTCTGAGTTTCAGCTCTATCCATGTAGTCTGTGTTTCAGCTGTATCTATGTCGTCTGTGTTTCAGTTGTATCAGCTGTATCCATGTAGTCTGTGTTTCAGCTGTGTCCATGTAGTCTGTGTTTCAGCTGTGTCCATGTAGTCTGTGTTTCAGTTGTATCCATGTAGTCTGTGTTTCAGCTGTATCCATGTAGTCTGTGTTTCAGTTGTATCCATGTAGTCTGTGTTTCAGCTCTATCCATGTAGTCTGTGTTTCAGTTGTATCCATGTAGTCTGTGTTTCAGCTGTATCCATGTAGTCTGTGTTTCAGCTGTGTCCATGTAGTCTGTGTTTCAGCTGTGTCCATGTAGTCTGTGTTTCAGCTGTGTCCATGTAGTCTGTGTTTCAGCTTTGTCCATGTAGTCTGTGTTTCAGTTGTATCCATGTAGTCTGTGTTTCAGTTGTATCCATGTAGTCTGTTTTTTGTTGTATCCATGTAGTCTGTGTTTCAGCTGTATCCATGTAGTCTGTGTTTCAGCTGTGTCCATGTAGTCTGTGTTTCAGCTGTATCCATGGAGTCTGTGTTTCAGTTGTATCCATGGAGTCTGTGTTTCAGCTGTATCTATGTAGTCTGTGTTTCAGTTGTATCAGCTGTATCCATGTAGTCTGTGTTTCAGTTGTATCAGCTGTATCCATGTAGTCTGTGTTTCAGCTCGGTCCATGTAGTCTGAGTTTCAGCTCTATCCATGTAGTCTGTGTTTCAGCTGTATCTATGTAGTCTGTGTTTCAGCTGTATCTATGTAGTCTGTGTTTCAGTTGTATCAGCTGTATCCATGTAGTCTGTGTTTCAGCTGTGTCCATGTAGTCTGTGTTTCAGCTGTGTCCATGTAGTCTGTGTTTCAGCTGTATCCATGTAGTCTGTGTTTCAGCTGTGTCCATGTAGTCTGTGTTTCAGTTGTATCCATGTAGTCTGTGTTTCAGTTGTATCCATGTAGTCTGTTTCAGTTGTATCCATGTAGTCTGTGTTTCAGCTGTATCCATGTAGTCTGTGTTTCAGCTGTGTCCATGTAGTCTGTGTTTCAGCTGTATCCATGGAGTCTGTGTTTCAGTTGTATCCATGTAGTCTGTGTTTCAGCTGTATCCATGTAGTCTGTGTTTCAGCTGTGTCCATGTAGTCTGTGTTTCAGCTGTATCTATGTAGTCTGTGTTTCAGTTGTATCAGCTGTATCCATGTAGTCTGTTTCAGCTGTGTCCATGTAGTCTGAGTTTCAGCTCTATCCATGTAGTCTGTGTTTCAGCTGTATCTATGTAGTCTGTGTTTCAGCTGTATCTATGTAGTCTGTGTTTCAGTTGTATCAGCTGTATCCATGTAGTCTGTGTTTCAGCTGTGTCCATGTAGTCTGTGTTTCAGCTGTGTCCATGTAGTCTGTGTTTCAGCTGTATCCATGTAGTCTGTGTTTCAGCTGTATCCATGTAGACTGAGTACTTCTCTGTTTCAGCTGTGTCCATGTAGTCTCTGTGTTTCAGCTGTATCCACGTAGTCTGTGTTTCAGCTGTATCCATGTAGTCTGTGTTTCAGTTGTATCAGCTGTATCCATGTAGTCTGTGTTTCAGCTGTATCCATGTAGTCTGTGTTTCAGCTGTATCCATGTAGTCTGTGTTTCAGCTGTGTCCATGTAGTCTGTGTTTCAGCTGTATCCATGTAGTCTGTGTTTCAGCTGTATCCATGTAGACTGAGTACTTCTCTGTTTCAGCTGTGTCCATGTAGTCTGTGTTTCAGCTGTATCCATGTAGACTGAGTACTTCTGTGTTTCAGCTGTATCCACGTAGTCTGTGTTTCAGCTGTATCCACGTAGTCTGTGTTTCAGCTGTATCCATGTAGTCTGTGTTTCAGCTCTATCCATGTAGTCTGTGTTTCAGCTGTATCCATGTAGTCTGTGTTTCAGTTGTATCCATGTAGTCTGTGTTTCAGCTGTATCCATGTAGTCTGTGTTTCAGTTGTATCCATGTAGTCTGTGTTTCAGCTGTATCCATGTAGTCTGTGTTTCAGCTGTATCCATGTAGTCTGTGTTTCAGCTGTATCCATGTAGTCTGTGTTTCAGTTGTATCCATGTAGTCTGTGTTTCAGCTGTATCTATGTAGTCTGTGTTTCTGTTGTATCCATGTAGTCTGTGTTTCAGCTGTATCCATGTAGTCTGTGTTTCAGCTGTGTCCATGTAGTCTGTGTTTCAGTTGTGTCCATGTAGTCTGTGTTTCAGCTGTATCCATGTAGTCTGTGTTTCAGCTGTATCCATGTAGTCTGTGTTTCAGCTGTATCCATGTAGTCTGTGTTTCAGCTGTATCCATGTAGTCTGTGTTTCAGCTGTATCCATGTAGTCTGTGTTTCAGCTGTATCCATGTAGTCTGTGTTTCAGTTGTATCCATGTAGTCTGTGTTTCAGTTGTATCCATGTAGTCTGTGTTTCAGTTGTATCCATGTAGTCTGTGTTTCAGCTGTATCCATGTAGTCTGTGTTTCAGCTGTATCCATGTAGTCTGTGTTTCAGCTGTATCCATGTAGTCTGTGTTTCAGCTGTATCCATGTAGTCTGTGTTTCAGCTGTATCCATGTAGTCTGTGTTTCAGCTGTATCCATGTAGTCTGTGTTTCAGCTGTATCCATGGAGTCTGTGTTTCAGCTGTATCCATGTAGTCTGTGTTTCAGCTGTATCCATGTAGTCTGTGTTTCAGCTGTATCCATGTAGTCTGTGTTTCAGCTGTATCCATGTAGTCTGTGTTTCAGCTGTATCCATGTAGTCTGTGTTTCAGCTGTGTCCATGGAGTCTGTGTTTCAGCTGTATCCATGTAGTCTGTGTTTCAGCTGTATCCATGTAGTCTGTGTTTCAGCTGTATCCATGTAGTCTGTGTTTCAGTTGTGTCCATGTAGTCTGTGTTTCAGCTGTATCCATGTAGTCTGTGTTTCAGCTGTATCCATGTACTCTGAGTTTCAGCTGTATCCATGTAGTCTGTGTTTCAGCTGTATCCATGGAGTCTGTGTTTCAGCTGTATCCATGTAGTCTGTGTTTCAGCTGTATCCATGTAGTCTGTGTTTCAGCTGTATCCATGTAGTCTGTGTTTCAGCTGTATCCATGTAGTCTGTGTTTCAGCTGTATCCATGTAGTCTGTGTTTCAGCTGTGTCCATGTAGTCTGAGTTTCAGCTCTATCCATGTAGTCTGTGTTTCAGCTGTATCTATGTCGTCTGTGTTTCAGTTGTATCAGCTGTATCCATGTAGTCTGTGTTTCAGCTGTGTCCATGTAGTCTGTGTTTCAGCTGTGTCCATGTAGTCTGTGTTTCAGTTGTATCCATGTAGTCTGTGTTTCAGCTGTATCCATGTAGTCTGTGTTTCAGTTGTATCCATGTAGTCTGTGTTTCAGCTCTATCCATGTAGTCTGTGTTTCAGTTGTATCCATGTAGTCTGTGTTTCAGCTGTATCCATGTAGTCTGTGTTTCAGCTGTGTCCATGTAGTCTGTGTTTCAGCTGTGTCCATGTAGTCTGTGTTTCAGCTGTGTCCATGTAGTCTGTGTTTCAGCTTTGTCCATGTAGTCTGTGTTTCAGTTGTATCCATGTAGTCTGTGTTTCAGTTGTATCCATGTAGTCTGTTTTTTGTTGTATCCATGTAGTCTGTGTTTCAGCTGTATCCATGTAGTCTGTGTTTCAGCTGTGTCCATGTAGTCTGTGTTTCAGCTGTATCCATGGAGTCTGTGTTTCAGTTGTATCCATGGAGTCTGTGTTTCAGCTGTATCTATGTAGTCTGTGTTTCAGTTGTATCAGCTGTATCCATGTAGTCTGTGTTTCAGTTGTATCAGCTGTATCCATGTAGTCTGTGTTTCAGCTCGGTCCATGTAGTCTGAGTTTCAGCTCTATCCATGTAGTCTGTGTTTCAGCTGTATCTATGTAGTCTGTGTTTCAGCTGTATCTATGTAGTCTGTGTTTCAGTTGTATCAGCTGTATCCATGTAGTCTGTGTTTCAGCTGTGTCCATGTAGTCTGTGTTTCAGCTGTGTCCATGTAGTCTGTGTTTCAGCTGTATCCATGTAGTCTGTGTTTCAGCTGTGTCCATGTAGTCTGTGTTTCAGTTGTATCCATGTAGTCTGTGTTTCAGTTGTATCCATGTAGTCTGTTTCAGTTGTATCCATGTAGTCTGTGTTTCAGCTGTATCCATGTAGTCTGTGTTTCAGCTGTGTCCATGTAGTCTGTGTTTCAGCTGTATCCATGGAGTCTGTGTTTCAGTTGTATCCATGTAGTCTGTGTTTCAGCTGTATCCATGTAGTCTGTGTTTCAGCTGTGTCCATGTAGTCTGTGTTTCAGCTGTATCTATGTAGTCTGTGTTTCAGTTGTATCAGCTGTATCCATGTAGTCTGTTTCAGCTGTGTCCATGTAGTCTGAGTTTCAGCTCTATCCATGTAGTCTGTGTTTCAGCTGTATCTATGTAGTCTGTGTTTCAGCTGTATCTATGTAGTCTGTGTTTCAGTTGTATCAGCTGTATCCATGTAGTCTGTGTTTCAGCTGTGTCCATGTAGTCTGTGTTTCAGCTGTGTCCATGTAGTCTGTGTTTCAGCTGTATCCATGTAGTCTGTGTTTCAGCTGTATCCATGTAGACTGAGTACTTCTCTGTTTCGGCTGTGTCCATGTAGTCTCTGTGTTTCAGCTGTATCCACGTAGTCTGTGTTTCAGCTGTATCCATGTAGTCTGTGTTTCAGTTGTATCAGCTGTATCCATGTAGTCTGTGTTTCAGCTGTATCCATGTAGTCTGTGTTTCAGCTGTATCCATGTAGTCTGTGTTTCAGCTGTGTCCATGTAGTCTGTGTTTCAGCTGTATCCATGTAGTCTGTGTTTCAGCTGTATCCATGTAGACTGAGTACTTCTCTGTTTCGGCTGTGTCCATGTAGTCTGTGTTTCAGCTGTATCCATGTAGACTGAGTACTTCTGTGTTTCAGCTGTATCCACGTAGTCTGTGTTTCAGCTGTATCCACGTAGTCTGTGTTTCAGCTGTATCCATGTAGTCTGTGTTTCAGCTCTATCCATGTAGTCTGTGTTTCAGCTGTATCCATGTAGTCTGTGTTTCAGTTGTATCCATGTAGTCTGTGTTTCAGCTGTATCCATGTAGTCTGTGTTTCAGTTGTATCCATGTAGTCTGTGTTTCAGCTGTATCCATGTAGTCTGTGTTTCAGCTGTATCCATGTAGTCTGTGTTTCAGCTGTATCCATGTAGTCTGTGTTTCAGTTGTATCCATGTAGTCTGTGTTTCAGCTGTATCTATGTAGTCTGTGTTTCTGTTGTATCCATGTAGTCTGTGTTTCAGCTGTGTCCATGTAGTCTGTGTTTCAGCTGTGTCCATGTAGTCTGTGTTTCAGTTGTATCCATGTAGTCTGTGTTTCAGCTGTATCCATGTAGTCTGTGTTTCAGCTGTATCCATGTAGTCTGTGTTTCAGCTGTATCCATGTAGTCTGTGTTTCAGCTGTATCCATGTAGTCTGTGTTTCAGCTGTATCCATGTAGTCTGTGTTTCAGCTGTATCCATGTAGTCTGTGTTTCTCTCTGTTTCAGCCGTGTTAATTGTTCCATCTAGGTTTGGGCAATATTACGATTATCGGATATCGATAAGTTATTCAAAAAAGTTAATTTAGAATAACCTAAAAACATGAGAGCCAGGCCTGTTATAATAAGAGAGGTAGATTACTCAAACTGTTATTGATTTATTACTACCACTGCACTGCTGTTCAGTGATTATTGATTACCATCAGTATTTGATCTATTCCTCATGCTACTGTTCACTGCATTTGGAAAGTATTCAGACTCCTTATCTTGTTCCACATATATTTTTTCCCCCTCATCAATCTACACACGATACCCCATAATGACAAAGCAAAAACAGGTTTTCAGACATTTGTGCAAATATATATATATACTGCTCAAAAAAATAAAGGCAACACTTAAACAACACAATGTAACTCCAAGTCAATCACACTTCTGTGAAATCAAACTGTCCACTTAGGAAGCAACACTGATTGACAATAAATTTCACATGCTGTTGTGCAAATGGAATAGACAACAGGTGGAAATTATAGGCAATTAGCAAGACACCCCCAATACAGGAGTGGTTCTGCAGGTGGTGACCACAGACCACTTCTCAGTTCCTATGCTTCCTGGCTGATGTTTTGGTCACTTTTGAATGCTGGCGGTGCTTTCACTCTAGTGGTAGCATGAGACGGAGTCTACAACCCACACAAGTGGCTCAGGTAGTGCAGCTCATCCAGGATGGGACATCAATGCGAGCTGTGGCAAGAAGGTTTGCTGTGTCTGTCAGCGTAGTGTCCAGAGCATGGAGGCGCTACCAGGAGACAGGCCAGTACATCAGGAGATGTGGAGGAGGCCGTAGGAGGTCAACAACCCAGCAGCAGGACCGCTACCTCCGCCTTTGTGAAAGGAGGAGAAGGAGGAGCACTGCCAGAGCCCTGCAAAATGACCTCCAGCAGGCCACAAATGTGCATGTGTCTGCTCAAACGGTCAGAAACAGACTCCATGAGGGTGGTATGAGGGACCGGCGTCCACAGGTGGGGGTTGTGCTTACAGCCCAACACCGTGCAGGACGTTTGGCATTTGCCAGAGAACACCAAGATTGGCAAATTCGCCACTGGCGCCCTGTGCTCTTCACAGATGAAAGGAGGTTCACACTGAGAACATGTGACAGATGTGACAGAGTCTGGAGACGCCGTGGAGAACGTTCTGCTGCCTGCAACATCCTCCAGCATGACCGGTTTGGCGGTGGGTCAGTCATGGTGTGGTGTGGCATTTCTTTGGGGGGCCGCACAGCCCTCCATGTGCTCGCCAGAGGTAGCCTGACTTCCATTAGGTACCGAGATGAGATCCTCAGACCCCTTGTGAGACCATATGCTGGTGCGGTTGGCCCTGGGTTCCTCCTAATGCAAGACGATGCTAGACCTAATGTGGCTGGAGTGTGTCAGCAGTTCCTGCAAGAGGAAGGCATTGATGCTATGGACTGGCTCGCCCGTTCCCCAGACATGACTGAATCCAATTGAGCAAATCTGGGACATCATGTCTCGCTCCATCCACCAACGCCACGTTGCACCACAGACTGTCCAGGAGTTGGCGGATGCTTTAGTCCAGGTCTGGGAGGAGATCCCTCAGGAGACCATGCGCCACCTCATCAGGAGCATGCCCAGGCATTGTAGGGAGGTCATACAGGCACGTGGAGGCCACACACACTACTGAGCCTCAACATGTTTTAAGGATATTACATCAAAGTTGGATCAGCCTGTAGTGTGGTTTTCCACTTTAATTTTGAGGGTGACTCCAAATCCAGACCTCCATGGGTTGATACATTTGATTTCCATTGATAATTGTTGTGTGATTTTGTTGTCAGCACATTCAACTATGTAAAGAAAAAGTATTTAATAAGAATATTTCATTCATTCAGATCTAGGATATGTTATTTTAGTGTTCCCTTTATTTTTTTGAGGAGTATATATATATAGACAGGTGTGTGCCTTTCCAAATAATGGCCAATCAATTGAATTTACCACAGGTGGACTCCAATCAAGTTGTAAAACATCTCAATGTTGATCAATGGAAACAGGATGCATCAGAGCTCAATTTCAAGTCTCATAGCAAAGGGTCTGAATACTTATGGAAATACGGTATTTCTATTTTTCTTTTTTATTAGTACATTTGCTAACCTTTCTAAAAACCTGTTTTCACTTCGTCATTATGATGAGGAAACAAATACATGTTATCCATTTTAGAATAAGGCTGTAAAATAACAAAATGTGGAAAAAGTAAAGGGGTCTGAATACTTTCCGAAGGCCCTGTATATTCTATCATTAGTACATTACCATTGTGTTTATATATTCCTGCTACCAGTCACTTTTCAGCCCTGTTTACATGACACTCTTGTCACACACACACACACACACACACACACACACACACACACACACACACACACACACACACACACACACACACACACACACACACACACACACACACACACACACACACACATATACTGCTGCCATACTTTATTATTTATCCTGCTACCAGTCACTTTCTCCTACTCCCTCCCTACAAATACTCCAGTATCCCTGCACATTGTACATTACCTTGTATATAGCTTCCTGTTTTATTTATTATTTCTACTGTTTTTTCAACATGATTTTCCTATTAGTTATACTTTTTAATATTGAATACTGCTGTGTTGGGTAGGGCTTGAAATTAAAGCATTTTACTGTGCTGTTGGGTAGGGCTTGAAATTAAAGCATTTTACTGTGTTGTTGGGTAGGGCTTGAAATTAAAGCATTTTACTGTGTTGTTGGGTAGGGCTTGAAATTAAAGCATTTTACTGTGTTGGGTAGGGCTTGAAATTAAAGCATTTTACTGTGTTGTTGGGTAGGGCTTGAAATTAAAGCATTTTACTGTGCTGTTGGGTAGGACTTGAAATTAAAGCATTTTACTGTGCTGTTGGGTAGGGATTGAAATTAAAGCATTTTACTGTGTTGTTGGGTAGGGCTTGAAATTATAGCATTTTACTGTGCTGTTGGGTAGGACTTGAAATTAAAGCATTTTACTGTGCTGTTGGGTAGGGATTGAAATTAAAGCATTTTACTGCGCTGTTGGGTAGGGATTGAAATTAAAGCATTTTACTGCGCTGTTGGGTAGGACTTGAAATTAAAGCATTTTACTGTGCTGTTGGGTATGGATTGAAATTAAAGCATTTTACTGCGCTGTTGGGTAGGGATTGAAATTAAAGCATTTTACTGCGTTGTTGGGTAGGGCTTGAAATTAAAGCATTTTACTGTGCTGTTGGGTAGGGCTTGAAATTAAGGCATTTTACTGCACTGTTGGGTAGGACTTGAAATTAAAGCATTTTACTGCGCTGTTGGGTAGGGCTTGAATTGAAATTATAGCATTTTACTGTGTTGTTGGGTAGGGCTTGAAATTAAAGCATTTTACTGTGTTGTTGGGTAGGGCTTGAAATTAAAGCATTTTACTGTGTTGTTGGGTAGGGCTTGAAATTAAAGCATTTTACTGTGTTGTTGGGTAGGGCTTGAAATTAAAGCATTTTACTGTGTTGTTGGGTAGGACTTGAAATTAAAGCATTTTACTGTGCTGTTGGGTAGGGCTTGAAATTAAAGCATTTTACTGTGTTGTTGGGTAGGGCTTGAAATTAAAGCATTTTACTGTGTTGTTGGGTAGGGCTTGAAATTAAAGCATTTTACTGTGCTGTTGGGTAGGGATTGAAATTAAAGCATTTTACTGTGTTGGGTAGGGCTTGAAATTAAAGCATTTTACTGTGTTGTTGGGTAGGGATTGAAATTAAAGCATTTTACTGTGTTGTTGGGTAGGGCTTGAAATTAAAGCATTTTACTGTGTTGTTGGGTAGGGCTTGAAATTAAAGCATTTTACTGTGCTGTTGGGTAGGGCTTGAATTGAAATGATAGCATTTTACTGTGCTGTTGGGTAGGGCTTGAAATTAAGGCATTTTACTGCACTGTTGGGTAGGACTTGAAATTAAAGCATTTTACTGCGCTGTTGGGTAGGGCTTGAATTGAAATTATAGCATTTTACTGTGTTGTTGGGTAGGACTTGAAATTAAAGCATTTTACTGTGCTGTTGGGTAGGGATTGAAATTAAAGCATTTTACTGCGCTGTTGGGTAGGGCTTGAAATTAAAGCATTTTACTGCGCTGTTGGGTAGGGCTTGAATTGAAATTATAGCATTTTACTGTGTTGTTGGGTAGGACTTGAAATTATAGCATTTTACTGCGCTGTTGGGTAGGGCTTGAAATTAAAGCATTTTACTGCGCTGTTGGGTAGGGCTTGAATTGAAATTATAGCATTTTACTGCGCTGTTGGGTAGGGATTGAATTCAAATGATAGCATTTTACTGTGTTGTTGGGTAGGGCTTGAAATTAAAGCATTTTACTGTGTTGTTGGGTAGGGCTTGAAATTAAAGCATTTTACTGTGTTGTTGGGTAGGGCTTGAAATTAAAGCATTTTACTGTGTTGTTGGGTAGGGCTTGAAATTAAAGCATTTTTTATTTTTTTATTTTATTTCACCTTTATTTAACCAGGTAGGCTAGTTGAGAACAAGTTCTCATTTGCAACTGCGACCTGGCCAAGATAAAGCATAGCAGTGTGAACAGACAACACAGAGTTACACATGGAGTAAACAATTAGCAAGTCAATAACACAGTAGAAAAAAATGGGCAGTCTATATACAATGTGTGCAAAAGGCATGAGGAGGTAGGCGAATAATACAATTTTGCAGATTAACACTGGAGTGATAAATGATCAGATGGGCATGTACAGGTAGAGATATTGGTGTGCAAAAGAGCAGAAAAGTAAATAAATAAAAACAGTATAAAAACAGTATGGGAATGAGGTAGGTGAAAAAGGGTGAGCTATTTACCTATAGACTATGTACAGCTGCAGCGATCGGTTAGCTGCTCGGATAGCTGATGTTTGAAGTTGGTGAGGGAGATAAAAGTCTCCAACTTCAGCGATTTTGCAATTGTTCCAGTCACAGGCAGCAGAGTACTGGAACGAAAGGCGGCCAAATGAGGTGTTGGCTTTAGGGATGATCAGTGAGATACACCTGCTGGAGCGCGTGCTACGGATGGGTGTTGCCATCGTGACCAGTGAACTGAGATAAGGCGGAGCTTTACCTAGCATGGACTTGTAAATGACCTGGAGCCAGTGGGTCTGGCGACGAATATGTAGTGAGGGCCAGCCGACTAGAGCATACAAGTCGCAGTGGTGGGTGGTATAAGGTGCTTTAGTGACAAAACGGATGGCACTGTGATAGACTGCATCCAGTTTGCTGAGTAGAGTGTTGGAAGCCATTTTGTAGATGACATCGCCGAAGTCGAGGATCGGTAGGATAGTCAGTTTTACTAGGGTAAGCTTGGCAGCGTGAGTGAAGGAGGCTTTGTTGCGGAATAGAAAGCCGACTCTGGATTTGATTTTTGATTGGAGATGTTTGATGTGAGTCTGGAAGGAGAGTTTGCAGTCTAGCCAGACACCTAGGTACTTATAGATGTCCACATATTCAAGGTTGGAACCATCCAGGGTGGTGATGCTAGTCGGGCATGCGGGTGCAGGCAGCGATCGGTTGAAAAGCATGCATTTGGTTTTACTCGCGTTTAAGAGCAGTTGGAGGCCACGGAAGGAGTGCTGTATGGCATTGAAGCTCGTTTGGAGGTTTGATAGCACAGTGTCCAATGACGGGCCGAAAGTATATAGAATGGTGTCGTCTGCGTAGAGGTGGATCAGGGAATCGCCCGCAGCAAGAGCAACATCATTGATATATACAGAGAAAAGAGTCGGCCCGAGAATTGAACCCTGTGGCACCCCCATAGAGACTGCCAGAGGACCGGACAGCATGCCCTCTGATTTGACACACTGAACTCTGTCTGCAAAGTAATTGGTGAACCAGGCAAGGCAGTCATCCGAAAAACCGAGGCTGTTGAGTCTGCCGATAAGAATTTGGTGATTGACAGAGTCGAAAGCCTTGGCGAGGTCGATGAAGACGGCTGCACAGTACTGTCTTTTATCGATGGCGGTTATGATATCATTTAGTACCTTGAGTGTGGCTGAGGTGCACCCGTGACCGGCTCGGAAACCAGATTGCACAGCGGAGAAGGTACGGTGGGATTCGAGATGGTCAGTGACCTGTTTGTTGACTTGGCTTTCAAGACCTTAGATAGGCAGGGCAGGATGGATATAGGTCTATAGCAGTTTGGGTCCAGGGTGTCTCCTCCTTTGAAGAGGGGATGACTGCGGCAGCTTTCCAATCCTTGGGGATCTCAGACGATATGAAAGAGAGGTTGAACAGGCTGGTAATAGGGGTTGCGACAATGGCGGCAGATAGTTTCAGAAATAGCGGGTCCAGATTGTCAAGCCCAGCTGATTTGTACGGGTCCAGGTTTTGCAGCTCTTTCAGAACATCTGCTATCTGGATTTGGGTAAAGGAGAACCTGGAGAGGCTTGGGTGAGGAGAACTACGGGGGGCGGAGCTGTTGGCCGAGGTTGGAGTAGCCAGGCGGAAGGCATGGCCAGCCGTTGAGAAGTGCTTATTGAAGTTTTCGATAATCATGGATTTATCGGTGGAGACCGTGTTTCCTAGCCTCAGTGCAGTGGGCAGCTGGGAGGAGGTGCTCTTGTTCTCCATGGACTTCACAGTGTCCCAGAACTTTTTGGAGTTGGAGCTACAGGATGCAAACTTTTGCCTGAAGAAGCTGGCCTTAGCTTTCCTGACTGACTGCGTGTATTGGTTCCTGACTTCCCTGAACAGTTGCATATCACGGGGCTATTCGATGCTATTGCAGTCCGCCACAGGATGTTTTTGTGCTGGTCGAGGGCAGTCAGGTCTGGAGTGAACCAAGGGCTGTATCTGTTCTTGGTTCTGCATTTTTTGAACGGAGCATGCTTATCCAAAATGGTGAGGAAGTTACTTTTAAAGAATGACCAGGCATCCTCAACTGACGGGATGAGGTCAATGTCCTTCCAGGATACACGGGCCAGGTCGATTAGAAAGGCCTGCTCACAGAAGTGTTTTAGGGAGCGTTTGACAGTGATGAGGGGTGGTCGTTTGACTGCGGCTCCGTGGCGGATACAGGCGATGAGGCAGTGATCGCTGAGATCCTGGTTGAAGACAGCGGAGGTATATTTGGAGGGCCAGTTGGTCAGGATGACGTCTATGAGGGTGCCCTTGTTTACAGAGTTAGGGTTGTACCTGGTGGGTTCCTTGATGATTTGCGTGAGATTGAGGGCATCTAGCTTAGATTGTAGGACTGCCGGGGTGTTAAGCATATCCCAGTTTAGGTCACCTAACAGGACAAACTCTGAAGCTAGATGGGGGCGATCAATTCACAAATGGTGTCCAGGGCACAGCTGGGAGCTGACGGGGGTCGGTAGCAGGCGGCAACAGTGAGAGACTTGTTTCTGGAGAGAGTAATTTTCAAAATTAGTAGTTCAAACTGTTTGGGTATGGACCTGGAAAGTATGACATTACTTTGCAGGCTATCTCTGCAGTAGACTGCGACTCCGCCCCCTTTGGCAGTTCTATCTTGACGGAAGATGTTATAGTTGGGTATGGAAATCTCTGAATTTTGGTGGCCTTCCTGAGCCAGGATTCAGACACGGCAAGGACATCAGGGTTAGCAGAGTGTGCTAAAGCAGTGAGTAAAACAAACTTAGGGAGGAGGCTTCTGATGTTGACATGCATAAAACCAAGACTTTTTCGATCACAGAAGTCAACAAATGAGGGTACCTGGGGACATGCAGGGCCTGGGTTTACCTCCACATCACCCGCGGAACAGAGAAGGAGTAGTATGAGGGTGCGGCTAAAGGCTATCAAAACTGGTCGCCTAGAGCGTTGGGGGCAGAGGATAAGAGGAGCAGGTTTCTGGGCATGGTAGAATATATTCAGGGCATAATGCGCAGACAGGGGTATGGTGGGGTGCGGGTACAGCGGAGGTAAGCCCAGGCACTGGGTGATGATGAGAGAGGTTGTATCTCTGGACATGCTGGTTGTAATGGGTGAGGTCACCGCATGTGTGGGGGTGGGACAAAGGAGGTAACAGGGGTATGCAGAGTGGATCTAGGGGCTCCATTGTGAACTAAAACAATGATAACTAACCTGAACAACAGTATACAAGGCATATTGACATTTGGGAGAGACATACAGCGAGGCATACAGTAATCACAGGTGTTGAATTGGGAAAGCTAGCTAAAAACAGTAGGCGAGGCTAATCAGCTAGCACAACAAACAGCAGGTAAAATGGCGTTGACTAGGCAACTGGGTCGACAGATAAAACAAACAAGCAGAATGGAGTACCGTGATTAATGGACAGTCCAGCGTGCATTTTACACATTTTACTGTGTTGTTGGGTAGGGCTTGAAATTAAAGCATTTTACTGTGTTGTTGGGTAGGGCTTGAAATTAAAGCATTTTACTGTGCTGTTGGGTAGGGATTGAAATTAAAGCATTTTACTGTGCTGTTGGGTAGGGCTTGAAATTAAAGCATTTTACTGTGTTGTTGGGTAGGGCTTGAAATTAAAGCATTTTACTGTGTTGTTGGGTAGGGCTTGAAATTAAAGCATTTTACTGTGTTGTTGGGTAGGGCTTGAAATTAAAGCATTTTACTGTGTTGTTGGGTAGGGATTGAAATTAAAGCATTTTACTGTGCTGTTGGGTAGGGCTTGAAATTAAAGCATTTTACTGTGCTGTTGGGTAGGGCTTGAAATTAAAGCATTTTACTGTGTTGTTGGGTAGGACTTGAAATTAAAGCATTTTACTGTGCTGTTGGGTAGGGCTTGAAATTACAGCATTTTACTGTGCTGTTGGGTAGGGCTTGAAATTAAAGCATTTTACTGTGCTGTTGGGTAGGACTTGAAATTAAAGCATTTTACTGTGCTGTTGGGTAGGGCTTGAAATTAAAGCATTTTACTGTGTTGTTGGGTAGGGCTTGAAATTATAGCATTTTACTGTGTTGTTGGGTAGGGCTTGAAATTATAGCATTTTACTGTGCATGTGAAAAAATAAAAACTTCACTTGAAGATAGAAACATTGAACTGATCATTACAGTTGAGCAAAGCTTCGTCTGGTATAGAAATGATGCATGTGTAACGGAATTCTTTGTCCTGACGAGGAGTAAGAATTGTCAGACTAATGTGCAGCGTGGTGTGTGTTCATGATGTTTATTGACTGAACACTGAAAATACCAGATAACAACGTGAAATAAATGAAAACCAAAACAGTCCTGAAAGGTGCAGAAAACACGAGACAGAAAATAATCACCCACCAAAACTCACCCCCTGTATATAGTCTCATTACTAACCTGTACCCCCGCACATTGACTCGGGACTGGTACCCCCTGTATATACTCTCATTACTAAACTATACCCCCGCACATTGACTGGGGACTGGTACCCCCTGTATATAGTCTCATTACTAACCTATACCCCCGCACATTGACTCGGGACTGGTACCCCCTGTATATACTCTCATTACTAAACTATACCCCCGCACATTGACTCGGGACTGGTACCCCCTGTATATAGTCTCATTACTAAACTATACCCCCGCACATTGACTCGGGACTGGTACCCCCTGTATATAGTCTCATTACTAAACTATACCCCCGCACATTGACTCGGGACTGGTACCCCCTGTATATAGTCTCATTACTAACCTATACCCCCGCACATTGACTCGGGACTGGTACCCCCTGTATATAGTCTCATTACTAACCTGTACCCCCGCACATTGACTCGGGACTGGTACCCCCTGCATATAGTCTTATTACTAACCTGTACCCCCGCACATTGACTCGGGAACGGTACCCCTGTGTATAGCCTTATTACTAACTGGTACACCCTGCACATAGTCTCATTACTAACCTGTACCCCCGCACATTGACTCTGTACCCCCTGTATATAGCCTCATTACTAACCGGTACCCCTTGTATATAGTCTCATTACTAACCTGTACCCCCGCACATTGACTTGGGACTGGTACCCCCTGCATATAGTCTCATTACTAACCTGTACCCCTGCACATTGACTCGGGACTGGTACCTCCTGTATATAGTCTCATTACTAACCTATACCCCCGCACATTGACTCGGGACTGGTACCCCCTGTATATAGTCTCATTACTAAACTATACCCCCGCACATTGACTCGGGACTGGTACCCCCTGTATATAGTCTCATTACTAACCTATACCCCCGCACATTGACTCGGGACTGGTACCCCCTGTATATAGTCTCATTACTAACCTATACCCCCGCACATTGACTCGGGACTGGTACCCCCTGTATATAGTCTCATTACTAACCTGTACCCCCGCACATTGACTCGGGACTGGTACCCCCTGTATATAGTCTCATTACTAACCTGTACCCCCGCACATTGACTCGGGACCGGTACCCCCTGTATATAGTCTCATGACTAACCTGTACCCCCGCACATTGAATCGGGGACGGTACCCCTGTATATAGCCTCATTACTGACAGGTACCCCCTGTATATAGCCTCATTACTAACCGGTACCCCCTGCATATAGTCTCATTACTAACCGTTACCCCCGCACATTGACTCTGTACCAGTACCCCTTGCATATAGTCTCATTACTAACCTGTACCCCCACACATTGACTCTGTACCAGTACCCCTGCATATAGTCTTATTACTAACCTGTACCCCCGCACATTGACTCGGGAACGGTACCCCTGTATATAGCCTTATTACTAACTGGTACACCCTGCACATAGTCTCATTACTAACCTGTACCCCCGCAAATTGACTCTGTACCGGTACCCCCTTCATATAGCCTCATTACCAATCGGAACCCCCTTCATATAGTCTCATTACTAACCGGTACCCCCGCACATTGACTCGGGACCGGTACCCCCTGTATATAGTCTCATTACGAACCAGTACCCCCGCACATTGACTCGGGACTGGTACCCCCTGCATATAGTCTCATTACTAACCTGTACCCCCGCACATTGACTCGGGACTGGTACCCCCTGCATATAGTCTCATTACTAACCTGTACCCCCGCACATTGACTCGGGACTGGTACCCCTGCATATAGTCTCATTACTAACCAGTACCCCTGAATATAGTCTCATTACTAACTGATACCCCCGCACATTGACTTCGGGATCGGTACCCCTGTATATAGTCTCATGACTAACCGGTACCCCTGTAAATAGCC
This sequence comes from Oncorhynchus keta, assembly GCF_023373465.1. Lineage (NCBI taxonomy): Eukaryota > Metazoa > Chordata > Actinopteri > Salmoniformes > Salmonidae > Oncorhynchus > Oncorhynchus keta. Next base: position 418,626 of record NW_026287935.1, on the reverse strand, counting down.
TCATGACTAACCTGTACCCCTGTATATAGCCTCATTACTAATCTGCACATTGACTCGGGACCGGTACCCTGTATATAGTCTCATGACTAACCTGTACCCCGCACATTGACTCGGGAACTGTACCCCTGTATATAGCCTCATTTCTGACAGGTACCCCCTGCATATAGTCTCATTACTAACCGTTACCCCCGCACATTGACTCTGTACCAGTACCCCTTGCATATAGTCTCATTACTAACCTGTACCCCCACACATTGACTCTGTACCAGTACCCCTGCATATAGTCTCATTACTAACCTGTACCCCCGCACATTGACTCTGTACCGGTACCCCTTCATATAGCCTCATTACCAATCGGAACCCCCTTCATATAGTCTCATTACTAAACGGTACCCCCACACATTGACTCGGGACCGGTACCCCCTGTATATAGTCTCATTACGAACCAGTACCCCCGCACATTGACTCGGGACTGGTACCCCCTGCATATAGTCTCATTACTAACCTGTACCCCCGCACATTGACTCGGGACTGGTACCCCCTGCATATAGTCTCATTACTAACCTGTACCCCCGCACATTGACTCGGGACTGGTACCCCCTGCATATAGTCTCATTACTAACCAGTACCCCCTGAATATAGTCTCATTACTAACTGATACCCCCGCACATTGACTCCGTACCAGTACCCCCTGCATATAGTCTCATTACTAACCAGTACATCCTGAATATAGTCTCATTACTAACCGATACCCCTGCACATTGACTCTGTACCAGTACCCCCTGCATATAGTCTCATTACGAACCAGTACCCCCTGCATATAGTCTCATTACTAACCAGTACATCCTGAATATAGTCTCATTACTAACCGATACCCCTGCACATTGACTCTGTACCAGTACCCCCTGCATATAGTCTCATTACTAACCAGTACCCCCTGCATATAGTCTCATTACTAACCGGTACCCCCTGCATATAGTCTCATTACTAACCAGTACCCCCTGAATATAGTCTCATTACTAACCAGTACATCCTGAATATAGTCTCATTACTAACCGATACCCCTGCACATTGACTCTGTACCAGTACCCCCTGCATATAGTCTCATTACTAACCAGTACTCCCTGCATATAGTCTCATTACTAACCGGTACCCCCTGCATATAGTCTCATTACTAACCAGTACCCCCTGAATATAGTCTCATTACTAACCAGTACCCCCTGTATATAGTCCCATTACTAACCAGTACCCCTCCACATTGACTCTGTACCAGTACCCCCTGCATATAGTCTCATTACTAACCAGTACCCCCTGCATATAGTCTCATTACTAACCAGTACCCCCTGCATATAGTCTCATTACTAACCAGTACCCCCTGCATATAGTCTCATTACTAACCAGTACCCCCTGCATATAGTCTCATTACTAACCAGTACCCCCTGCATATAGTCTCATTACTAACCAGTACCCCCTGCATATAGTCTCATTACTAACCAGTACCCCCTGCATATAGTCTCATTACTAACCGGTACCCCCGCACATTGACTCGGGACCGGTACCCCCTGTATATAGTCTCATTACGAACCAGTACCCCCGCACATTGACTCGGGACTGGTACCCCCTGCATATAGTCTCATTACTAACCTGTACCCCCGCACATTGACTCGGGACTGGTACCCCCTGCATATAGCCTCATTACCAATCGGAACCCCCTGTATATAGTCTCATTACGAACCAGTACCCCCGCACATTGACTCGGGACTGGTACCCCCTGCATATAGTCTCATTACTAACCTGTACCCCCGCAAATTGACTCTGTACCGGTACCCCCTTCATATAGCCTCATTACCAATCGGAACCCCCTTCATATAGTCTCATTACTAACCGGTACCCCCGCACATTGACTCGGGACCGGTACCCCCTGTATATAGTCTCATTACGAACCAGTACCCCCGCACATTGACTCGGGACTGGTACCCCCTGCATATAGTCTCATTACTAACCTGTACCCCCGCACATTGACTCGGGACTGGTACCCCCTGCATATAGTCTCATTACTAACCTGTACCCCCGCACATTGACTCGGGACTGGTACCCCCTGCATATAGTCTCATTACTAACCAGTACCCCCTGAATATAGTCTCATTACTAACTGATACCCCCGCACATTGACTTCGGGATCGGTACCCCCTGTATATAGTCTCATGACTAACCGGTACCCCCTGTAAATAGCCTCATGACTAACCTGTACCCCCTGTATATAGCCTCATTACTAATCTGCACATTGACTCGGGACCGGTACCCCTGTATATAGTCTCATGACTAACCTGTACCCCCGCACATTGACTCGGGAACTGTACCCCTGTATATAGCCTCATTTCTGACAGGTACCCCCTGCATATAGTCTCATTACTAACCGTTACCCCCGCACATTGACTCTGTACCAGTACCCCTTGCATATAGTCTCATTACTAACCTGTACCCCCACACATTGACTCTGTACCAGTACCCCTGCATATAGTCTCATTACTAACCTGTACCCCCGCACATTGACTCGGGACTGGTACCCCCTGCATATAGTCTCATTACTAACCTGTACCCCCGCACATTGACTCGGGACTGGTACCCCCTGCATATAGTCTCATTACTAACCAGTACCCCCTGAATATAGTCTCATTACTAACTGATACCCCCGCACATTGACTCCGTACCAGTACCCCCTGCATATAGTCTCATTACTAACCAGTACATCCTGAATATAGTCTCATTACTAACCGATACCCCTGCACATTGACTCTGTACCAGTACCCCCTGCATATAGTCTCATTACGAACCAGTACCCCCTGCATATAGTCTCATTACTAACCAGTACATCCTGAATATAGTCTCATTACTAACCGATACCCCTGCACATTGACTCTGTACCAGTACCCCCTGCATATAGTCTCATTACTAACCAGTACCCCCTGCATATAGTCTCATTACTAACCGGTACCCCCTGCATATAGTCTCATTACTAACCAGTACCCCCTGAATATAGTCTCATTACTAACCAGTACATCCTGAATATAGTCTCATTACTAACCGATACCCTGCACATTGACTCTGTACCAGTACCCCTGCATATAGTCTCATTACTAACCAGTACTCCCTGCATATAGTCTCATTACTAACCGGTACCCCTGCATATAGTCTCATTACTAACCAGTACCCCCTGAATATAGTCTCATTACTAACCAGTACCCCCTGTATATAGTCCCATTACTAACCAGTACCCTCCACATTGACTCTGTACCAGTACCCCTGCATATAGTCTCATTACTAACCAGTACCCCTGCATATAGTCTCATTACTAACCAGTACCCCCTGCATATAGTCTCATTACTAACCAGTACCCCCTGCATATAGTCTCATTACTAACCAGTACCCCCTGCATATAGTCTCATTACTAACCAGTACCCCCTGCATATAGTCTCATTACTAACCAGTACCCCCTGCATATAGTCTCATTACTAACCAGTACCCCCTGCATATAGTCTCATTACTAACCAGTACCCCCTGCATATAGTCTCATTACTAACCAGTACCCCCTGCATATAGTCTCATTACTAACCAGTACCCCCTGCATATAGTCCCATTACTAACCGGTACCCCCTGCATATAGCTTCCTCATTGTTATTTACATTTGTTGTGTTACTTTTTTATTAGATTTTTTAAAACTTTAGTTTATTTAGTAAATATTTTCTTATTCTTATTTTCTTGTTGGTTAAGGGCTTGTAAGTAAGCATTTCACCGTAAGGTCTACAGATGTTGTATTCGGGGCATGTGACAAATACAATTTTATTTGAATTGCTGCAAAGTAACCACTTCTAAAGGACACCAATAATGAGAAGAGACTTGCTTGTGCCAAGAAACACGATTATTGGACATTAGACCGGTGGAAATCTGTCCTTTGGTCTGATGAGTCCAAATGTGAGATGTTTGGTTCCAACCGCTGTGTCTTTGTGAGATGCAGAGTAGGTGAATGGAGGATCTCTGAATGTGTGGGTCCCACAATGAAGCATGGAGGAGGAGGTGCGATGGTGTGGGGGTGTTTTGCTGGTGACACTGTCTGTGATTTATTTAGAATTCAAGGCAGGTGAATGAATAGGTGTCCAAACTTTTGACTGGCACTGTATATCACTCCCTGCTGTTCCAGATGTGTTAATGTATATCACTCCCTGCTGTTCCAGATGTGTTAATGTATATCACTCCCTGCTGTTCCAGATGTGTTAATGTATATCACTCCCTGCTGTTCCAGATGTGTTAATGTATATCACTCCCTGCTGTTCCAGATGTGTTAATGTATATCACTCCCTGCTGTTCCAGATGTGTTAATGTATATCACTCCCTGCTGTTCCAGCTGTTTTAATGTATATCACTCCCTGCTGTTCCAGATGTGTTAATGTATATCACTCTCTGCTGTTCCAGCTGTGTTAATGTATATCACTCTGCTTTTCCAGCTGTGTTAATGTATATCACTCTCTGCTGTTCCAGCTGTGTCGGTGTATATCTCTCTGCTGTTCCAGCTGTGTTAATGTATATCTCTCTGCTTTTCCAGCTGTGTTAATGTATATCTCTCTGCTGTTCCAGCTGTGTCAGTGTATATCACTCCCTGCTGTTCCAGATGTGTTAATGTATATCACTCTCTGCTGTTCCAGCTGTGTTAATGTATATCTCTCTGCTGTTCCAGCTGTGTTAATGTATATCTCTCTGCTTTTCCAGCTGTGTTAATGTATATCTCCCTGCTGTTCCAGCTGTGTCAGTGTATATCACTCCCTGCTGTTCCAGCTGTGTTAATGTATATCTCTCTGCTGTTCCAGCTGTGTTAATGTATATCTCTCTGCTGTTCCAGCTGTGTTAATGTATATCTCTCTGCTTTTCCAGCTGTGTTAATGTATATCTCTCTGCTGTTCCAGCTGTGTTAATGTATATCTCTCTGCTGTTCCAGCTGTGTCGGTGTATATCTCTCTGCTGTTCCAGCTGTGTTAATGTATATCTCTCTGCTGTTCCAGCTGTGTCGGTGTATATCTCTCTGCTGTTCCAGCTGTGTTAATGTATATCTCTCGGCTGTTCCAGCTGTGTCGGTGTATATCTCTCTGCTGTTCCAGCTGTGTTAATGTATATCTCTCTGCTGTTCCAGCTGTGTCGGTGTATATCTCTCTGCTGTTCCAGCTGTGTTGGTCTATATCTCTCTGCTGTTCCAGTTGTGTTAATATATATCACTCCCTGCTGTTCCAGCTGTGTTAATGTATATCTCTCTGCTGTTCCAGCTGTGTTAATGTATATCTCTCTGCTGTTCCAGCTGTGTTGGTGTATATCTCTCTGCTGTTCCAGCTGTGTTAATGTATATATCTCTGCTGTTCCAGCTCTGTTAATGTATATCTCTCTGCTGTTCCAGCTGTGTTAATGTATATCTCTCTGCTGTTCCAGCTGTGTTAATGTATATCTCTCTGCTGTTCCAGCTGTGTTAATGTATATCTCTCTGCTGTTCCAGCTGTGTCGGTGTATATCTCTCTGCTGTTCCAGCTGTGTTCATGTATATCTCTCTGCTGTTCCAGCTGTGTTAATGTATATCTCTCTGCTGTTCCAGCTGTGTTAATGTATATCTCTCTGCTGTTCCAGCTGTGTTAATGTATATCTCTCTGCTTTTCCAGCTGTGTTAATGTATATCTCTCTGCTGTTCCAGCTGTGTTAATGTATATCTCTCTGCTGTTCCAGCTGTGTCGGTGTATATCTCTCTGCTGTTCCAGCTGTGTTAATGTATATCTCTCTGCTGTTCCAGCTGTGTCGGTGTATATCTCTCTGCTGTTCCAGCTGTGTTAATGTATATCTCTCTGCTGTTCCAACTGTGTCGGTGTATATCTCTCTGCTGTTCCAGCTGTGTCGGTGTATATCTCTCGGCTGTTCCAGCTGTGTCGGTGTATATCTCTCTGCTGTTCCAGCTGTGTTAATGTATATCTCTCTGCTGTTCCAGCTGTGTCGGTGTATATCTCTCTGCTGTTCCAGCTGTGTTGGTCTATATCTCTCTGCTGTTCCAGTTGTGTTAATAAATATCACTCCCTGCTGTTCCAGCTGTGTTAATGTATATCTCTCTGCTGTTCCAGCTGTGTTAATGTATATCTCTCTGCTGTTCCAGCTGTGTTGGTGTATATCTCTCTGCTGTTCCAGCTGTGTTAATGTATATATCTCTGCTGTTCCAGCTCTGTTAATGTATATCTCTCTGCTGTTCCAGCTGTGTTAATGTATATCTCTCTGCTGTTCCAGCTGTGTTAATGTATATCTCTCTGCTGTTCCAGCTGTGTTAATGTATATCTCTCTGCTGTTCCAGCTGTGTCGGTGTATATCTCTCTGCTGTTCCAGCTGTGTTAATGTATATCTCTCTGCTGTTCCAGCTGTGTTAATGTATATCTCTCTGCTGTTCCAGCTGTGTCAGTGTATATCACTCCCTGCTGTTCCAGATGTGTTAATGTATATCACTCTCTGCTGTTCCAGCTGTGTTAATGTATATCTCTCTGCTGTTCCAGCTGTGTTAATGTATATCTCTCTGCTTTTCCAGCTGTGTTAATGTATATCTCCCTGCTGTTCCAGCTGTGTCAGTGTATATCACTCCCTGCTGTTCCAGCTGTGTTAATGTATATCTCTCTGCTGTTCCAGCTGTGTTAATGTATATCTCTCTGCTGTTCCAGCTGTGTTAATGTATATCTCTCTGCTTTTCCAGCTGTGTTAATGTATATCTCTCTGCTGTTCCAGCTGTGTTAATGTATATCTCTCTGCTGTTCCAGCTGTGTCGGTGTATATCTCTCTGCTGTTCCAGCTGTGTTAATGTATATCTCTCTGCTGTTCCAGCTGTGTCGGTGTATATCTCTCTGCTGTTCCAGCTGTGTTAATGTATATCTCTCGGCTGTTCCAGCTGTGTCGGTGTATATCTCTCTGCTGTTCCAGCTGTGTTAATGTATATCTCTCTGCTGTTCCAGCTGTGTCGGTGTATATCTCTCTGCTGTTCCAGCTGTGTTGGTCTATATCTCTCTGCTGTTCCAGTTGTGTTAATATATATCACTCCCTGCTGTTCCAGCTGTGTTAATGTATATCTCTCTGCTGTTCCAGCTGTGTTAATGTATATCTCTCTGCTGTTCCAGCTGTGTTGGTGTATATCTCTCTGCTGTTCCAGCTGTGTTAATGTATATATCTCTGCTGTTCCAGCTCTGTTAATGTATATCTCTCTGCTGTTCCAGCTGTGTTAATGTATATCTCTCTGCTGTTCCAGCTGTGTTAATGTATATCTCTCTGCTGTTCCAGCTGTGTCGGTGTATATCTCTCTGCTGTTCCAGCTGTGTTAATGTATATCTCTCTGCTGTTCCAGCTGTGTTAATGTATATCTCTCTGCTGTTCCAGCTCTGTTAATGTATATCTCTCTGCTGTTCCAGCTGTGTTAATGTATATCTCTCTGCTGTTCCAGCTGTGTCGGTGTATATCTCTCTGCTGTTCCAGCTGTGTTAATGTATATCTCTCTGCTGTTCCAGCTGTGTTAATGTATATCTCTCTGCTGTTCCAGCTCTGTTAATGTATATCACTCCCTGCTGTTTCAGCTGTGTTAATGTATATCTCTCTGCTGTTCCAGCTCTGTTAATGTATATCACTCCCTGCTGTTTCAGCTATGTCGGTGTATATCTCTCTGCTGTTCCAGCTGTGTTAATGTATATCTCTCTGCTGTTCCAGCTGTGTTAATGTATATCTCTCTGCTGTTCCAGCTGTGTTAATGTATATCACTCCCTGCTGTTCCAGCTGTGTTAATGTATATCACTCCCTGCTGTTCCAGCTGTGTTAATGTATATCTTTCTGCTGTTCCAGCTGTGTTAATGTATATCTCTCTGCTGTTCCAGCTGTGTCGGTGTATATCTCTCTGCTGTTCCAGCTGTATTAATGTATATCTCTCTGCTGTTCCAGCTGTGTTGGTGTGGATGAAGATGAGGCTCCAGACATTGACATCTACCACTGTCCCAACTGTGAGAAGACAGACGGAAAATCCACCAGTAAGTCTGTCTGTCTGGCGTACCTACTGCAGTCTTGTACATGCAGTCTTGTACATGCTGTCCTGTACATGCAGTCCTGTATGTGCAGTCTTGTACATGCAGTCCTGTACATGCAGTCTTGCACCTGCTGTCCGGTACATGCAGTCTTGTACATGCAGTCCTGTACATGCAGTCCTGTACCTGCTGTCCTGTACCTGATGTTCTGTACATGCAGTCTTGTACCTGCAGTCTTGTACCTGCTGTCCTGTACATGCAGTCCTGTACATGCTGTCCTGTACCTGCTGTCCTGTACCTGCTGTCCTGTACATGCATTCTTGTACCTGCTGTCCTGTACATGCAGTCCTGTACATGCAGTCCTGTACATGCAGTCCTGTACCTGCTGTCCTGTACCTGCTGTTCTGTACATGCAGTCTTGTACCTGCAGTCTTGTACCTGCTGTCCTGTACATGCAGTCCTGTACCTGCTGTCCTGTACATGCAGTCCTGTACATGCAGTCCTGTACATGCAGTCCTGTACATGCAGTCCTGTACCTGCTGTCCTGTACATGCAGTCTTGTACCTGCAGTCTTGTACCTGCAGTCTTGTACCTGCTGTCCTGTACCTGCTGTCCTGTACCTGCTGTCCTGTACCTGCTGTCCTGTACCTGCAGTCCTGTACCTGCTGTCCTGTACCTGCTGTTCTGTACATGCAGTCTTGTACCTGCTGTCCTGTACATGCAGTCTTGTACCTGCTGTCCTGTACCTGCTGTCCTGTACCTGCAGGTGCTGTCCTGTACATGCTGTCCTGTACCTGCTGTCCTGTACATGCAGTCCTGTACCTGCTGTCCTGTACCTGCTGTTCTGTACATGCAGTCTTGTACCTGCAGTCTTGTACCTGCTGTCCTGTACATGCAGTCCTGTACATGCTGTCCTGTACCTGCTGTCCTGTACATGCATTCTTGTACCTGCTGTCCTGTACATGCAGTCCTGTACATGCAGTCCTGTACATGCAGTCCTGTACATGCAGTCCTGTACCTGCTGTCCTGTACCTGCAGTCTTGTACCTGCTGTCCTGTACATGCAGTCCTGTACCTGCTGTCCTGTACATGCAGTCCTGTACATGCAGTCCTGTACATGCAGTCCTGTACCTGCTGTCCTGTACATGCAGTCTTGTACCTGCAGTCTTGTACCTGCAGTCTTGTACCTGCTGTCCTGTACCTGCTGTCCTGTACCTGCTGTCCTGTACCTGCTGTCCTGTACCTGCAGTCCTGTACCTGCTGTCCTGTACCTGCTGTTCTGTACATGCAGTCTTGTACCTGCTGTCCTGTACATGCAGTCTTGTACCTGCTGTCCTGTACCTGCTGTCCTGTACCTGCAGGTGCTGTCCTGTACATGCTGTCCTGTACCTGCTGTCCTGTGCATGCTGTCCTGTACCTGCTGTCCTGTACATGCTGTCCTGTACATGCTGTCCTGTACCTGCTGTCCTGTACCTGCTGTTCTGTACATGCTGTCTTGTACCTGCTGTCCTGTACATGCAGTCGTGTACGTGCAGTCCCACAGGCTAACACTGCACAGGGCTTTATTCATTAGTGTAAACCATAGCATTCCGCTCCGTTTTCTTCTGTTTGGTGTCTAGTGAATAGGACTGCACTGCTATCAGCATGTATGTTGTCTTAATCTTGTTATTGTCTTTGTGTGTTTAGTGAAAAACAAGAAAAGGAATAAACATGACACGGGACAGAGTGGAGACATCCGAGCTGTTCAGAACGGCAGTCAGGTGTTCATCAAGGAGCTACGCAGTCGCACCTTCCCCAGGTAAACAACAACTCAAATCAAATCAATTTTATTCGTCACATGATATGTAAAAAGGTGTAGAGTAACAGTGGAAGGTCCTTTTCCAACAATGCAGAGTTAAAGATATATATTTTTTTACAAAAAGTTTAAATAAATGCACAGTGAATAACAGTAAAAAATAAATAAAAACACGACTATATACGGAGAGGTAATACCATGGTTATATACAGGGAGTACCAGGTAATAACATGGTTATATACAGGGAGTACCAGGTAATAACATGGTTATATACAGGGAGTACCAGGTAATACCATGGTTATATACAGGGAGTACCAGGTAATAACATGGTTATATACAGGGAGTACCAGGTAATAACATGGTTATATACAGGGAGTACCAGGTAATAACATGGTTATATACAGGGAGTACCAGGTAATAACATGGTTATATACAGGAGTACCAGGTAATAACATGGCTATATACAGGAGTACCAGGTAATACCATGGTTATATACAGGAGTACCAGGTAATACCATGGTTATATACAGGAGTACCAGGTAATACCATGGTTATATACAGGAAGTACCAGGTAATAACATGGTTATATACAGGAGTACCAGGTAATAACATGGTTATATACAGGAGTACCAGGTAATAACATGGTTATATACAGGAGTACCAGGTAATAACATGGCTATATACAGGAGTACCAGGTAATACCATGGTTATATACAGGGAGTACCAGGTAATACCATGGTTATATACAGGGAGTACCAGGTCATAACATGGTTATATACAGGGAGTACCAGGTAATAACATGGTTATATACAGGGAGTACCAGGTAATAACATGGTTATATACAGGGAGTACCAGGTAATAACATGGTTATATACAGGGAGTACCAGGTAATACCATGGTTATATACAGGGAGTACCAGGTAATAACATGGCTATATACAGGGAGTACCAGGTAATACCATGGTTATATACAGGGAGTACCAGGTAATACCATGGTTATATACAGGGAGTACCAGGTCATAACATGGTTATATACAGGGAGTATCAGGTAATAACATGGCTATATACAGGGAGGTAATAACATGGCTATATACAGGGAGGTAATAACATGACTATATACAGGGAGGTAATAACATGGTTATATACAGGGAGTACCAGGTAATAACATGGTTATATACAGGGAGTACCAGGTAATAACATGGTTATATACAGGGAGTATCAGGTAATAACATGGTTATATACAGGGAGTATCCAGAGCCACTTACAAATTGGTGCATACACAGGATGACAACCAGGTAATAACATGGCATCTATATACAGAAGGATTACCTACCCTTACTTACCCTATCCTAGGTATTCCTTGAAGAGGTGGGGTTTCAGGTGTCTCCAGGTAATAACATGGCTATATACAGGGAGGTAATAACATGGTTATATACAGGGAGTACCAGGTAATAACATGGTTATATACAGGGAGTACCAGGTAATAACATGGTTATATACAGGGAGTACCAGGTAATAACATGGTTATATACGGGGAGTACCAGGTAATAACATGGTTATATACAGGGAGTACCAGGAAATAACATGGTTATATACAGGGAGTACCAGGTAATAACATGACTATATACAGGAAGTACCAGGTAATAACATGGTTATATACAGGGAGTACCAGGTAATACCATGGTTATATACAGGGAGGTAATAACATGGTTATATACAGGGAGTATCAGGTAATAACATGGCTATATACAGGGAGGTAATAACATGGTTATATACAGGGAGTACCAGGTAATAACATGGTTATATACGGGGAGTACCAGGTAATAACATGGTTATATACAGGGAGTACCAGGAAATAACATGGTTATATACAGGGAGTACCAGGTAATTCCATGGTTATATACAGGGAGTACCAGGTAATAACATGGTTATATACAGGGAGTATCAGGTAATACCATGGTTATATACAGGGAGTACCAGGTAATAACATGGTTATATACAGGGAGTACCAGGTAATAACATGACTATATACAGGGAGTACCAGGTAATAACATGGTTATATACAGGGAGTACCAGGTAATACCATGGTTATATACAGGGAGTACCAGGTAATAACATGGTTATATACAGGGAGGTAATACCATGGCTATATACAGGGAGTACCAGGTAATAACATGGTTATATACAGGGAGTACCAGGTAATACCATGGTTATATACAGGGAGGTAATAACATGGTTATATACAGGGAGTACCAGGTAATACCATGGCTATATACAGGGAGTACCAGGTAATAACATGGTTATATACAGGGAGTACCAGGTAATACCATGGTTATATACAGGGAGGTAATACCATGGCTATATACAGGGAGTACCAGGTAATAACATGGTTATATACAGGGAGTACCAGGTAATACCATGGTTATATACAGGGAGTACCAGGTCATAACATGGTTATATACAGGGAGTATCAGGTAATAACATGGCTATATACAGGGAGGTAATAACATGGCTATATACAGGGAGGTAATAACATGGCTATATACAGGGAGGTAATAACATGACTATATACAGGGAGGTAATAACATGGTTATATACAGGGAGTACCAGGTAATAACATGGTTATATACAGGGAGTATCAGGTAATAACATGGCTATATACAGGGAGGTAATAACATGGTTATATACAGGGAGTACCAGGTAATACCATGGTTATATACAGGGAGTACCAGGTAATAACATGGTTATATACAGGGAGTACCAGGTAATAACATGGTTATATACAGGGAGTACCAGGTAATAACATGGTTATATACGGGGAGTACCAGGTAATAACATGGTTATATACAGGGAGTACCAGGAAATAACATGGTTATATACAGGGAGTACCAGGTAATAACATGACTATATACAGGAAGTACCAGGTAATAACATGGTTATATACAGGGAGTACCAGGTAATACCATGGTTATATACAGGGAGGTAATAACATGGTTATATACAGGGAGTATCAGGTAATAACATGGCTATATACAGGGAGGTAATACCATGGCTATATACAGGGAGTACCAGGTAATAACATGGTTATATACAGGGAGTACCAGGTAATACCATGGTTATATACAGGGAGGTAATAACATGGTTATATACATGGAGTACCAAGTAATACCATGGTCATATACAGGGAGTACCAGGTAATAACATGGTTATATACAGGGAGTACCAAGTAATAACATGACTATATACAGGGAGGTAATACCATGGCTATATACAGGGAGTACCAGGTAATAACATGGTTATATACAGGGAGTACCAGGTAATACCATGGTTATATACAGGGAGGTAATAACATGGTTATATACAGGGAGTACCAGGTAATACCATGGCTATATACAGGGAGTACCAGGTAATAACATGGTTATATACAGGGAGTACCAGGTAATACCATGGTTATATACAGGGAGGTAATACCATGGCTATATACATGGAGTACCAGGTAATAACATGGTTATATACAGGGAGTACCAGGTAATACCATGGTTATATACAGGGAGGTAATAACATGGTTATATACAGGGAGTACCAGGTAATACCATGGTTATATACAGGGAGTACCAGGTAATAACATGGTTATATACAGGGAGGTAATACCATGGCTATATACAGGGAGTACCAGGTAATAACATGGTTATATACAGGGAGTACCAGGTAATAACATGGTTATATACTGGGAGTACAAGGTAATAACATGGTTATATACAGGGAGTACCAGGTAATACCATGGCTATATACAGGGAGGTAATAACATGGTTATATACAGGGAGTACCAGGTAATAACATGGTTATATACAGGGAGTACCAGGTAATAACATGGTTATATACGGGGAGTACCAGGTAATACCATGGTTATATACAGGGAGTACCAGGTAATAACATGGCTATATACAGGGAGTACCAGGTAATACCATGGTTATATACAGGAGTACCAGGTAATAACATGGCTATATACAGGAGTACCAGGTAATAACATGGCTATATACAGGGAGTACCAGGTAATAACATGGTTATATACAGGAGTACAAGGTAATCCCATGGTTATATACAGGAGTACCAGGTAATAACATGGTTATATACGGGAGTACCAGGTAATAACATGGTTATATACAGGGAGTACCAGGTAATAACATGACTATATACAGGGAGTACCAGGTAATAACATGGTTATATACAGGGAGTACCAGGTAATAACATGGTTATATACAGGGAGTACCAGGTAATAACATGGTTATATACGGGGAGTACCAGGTAATACCATGGTTATATACGGGGAGTACCAGGTAATAACATGACTATATACAGGGAGTACCAGGTAATACCATGGTTATATACGGGGAGTACCAGGTAATAACATGGTTATATACAGGGAGTACCAGGTAATACCATGGTTATATACGGGGAGTACCAGGTAATAACATGGTTATATACAGGGAGTAACAGGTAATAACATGGTTATATACAGGGAGTACCAGGTAATAACATGGTTATATACAGGGAGTACCAGGTAATAACATGACTATATACAGGGAGTACCAGGTAATAACATGGTTATATACAGGGAGTACCAGGTAATAACATGACTATATACAGGAAGTACCAGGTAATAACATGGTTATATACAGGGAGTACCAGGTAATAACATGGTTATATACAGGGAGTACCAGGTAATAACATGACTATATACAGGGAGTACCAGGTAATAACATGGTTATATACAGGGAGTACCAGGTAATAACATGGTTATATACGGGGAGTACCAGGTAATAACATGGTTGTATACAGGCAGTACCAGGTAATAACATGGTTATATACAGGGAGTACCAGGTAATAACATGGTTATATACAGGGAGTACCAGGTAATAACATGACTATATACAGGGAGTACCAGGTAATAACATGGTTATATACAGGAAGTACCAGGTAATAACATGACTATATACAGGAAGTACCAGGTAATACCATGGTTATATACAGGGAGTACCAGGTAATACCATGGTTATATACAGGGAGTACCAGGTAATAACATGGTTATATACAGGGAGCACCAGGTAATAACATGGTTATATACAGGGAGTACCAGGTAATAAATAACATGACTATATACAGGGAGTACCAGGTAATAATGTGGTTATATACAGGGAGTACCAGGTAATACCATGGTTATATACAGGGAGTACCAGGTAATACCATGGTTATATACAGGGAGTACCAGGTAATAACATGGCTATATACAGGGAGTACCAGGTAATACCATGGTTATATACGGGGAGTACCAGGTAATAACATGGTTATATACGGGGAGTACCAGGTAATACCATGGTTATATACGGGGAGTACCAGGTAATACCATGGTTATATACAGGGAGTACCAGGTAATAACATGACTATATACAGGGAGTACCAGGTAATAACATGGTTATATACAGGGAGTACCAGGTAATAACATGGTTATATACAGGGAGTACCAGGTAATAACATGACTATATACAGGGAGTACCAGGTAATAACATGGTTATATACAGGGAGTACCAGGTAATACCATGGTTATATACAGGGAGTACCAGGTAATAACATGGTTATATACAGGGAGGTAATACCATGGCTATATACAGGGAGTACCAGGTAATAACATGGTTATATACAGGGAGTACCAGGTAATACATGGTTATATACAGGAGGTAATAACATGGTTATATACATGGAGTACCAAGTAATACCATGGTTATATACAGGAGTACCAGGTAATAACATGGTTATATACAGGAGTACCAAGTAATAACATGACTATATACAGGGAGTACCAGGTAATAACATGGTTATATACAGGGAGGTAATAACATGGTTATATACAGGAGTATCAGGTAATAACATGGCTATATACAGGAGGTAATAACATGGTTATATACAGGAGTACCAGGTAATTCCATGGTTATATACAGGAGTACCAGGTAATAACATGGTTATATACAGGAGTATCAGGTAATAACATGACTATATACAGGAGTACCAGGTAATAACATGGTTATATACAGGAGTACCAGGTAATACCATGGTTATATACAGGGAGTACCAGGTAATAGCATGGTTATATACAGGGAGGTAATACCATGGCTATATACAGGGAGTACCAGGTAATAACATGGTTATATACAGGGAGTACCAGGTAATACCATGGTTATATACAGGGAGGTAATAACATGGTTATATACATGGAGTACCAAGTAATACCATGGTTATATACAGGGAGTACCAGGTAATAACATGGTTATATACAGGGAGTACCAAGTAATAACATGACTATATACTTTTATTTATTTTTTATTTATTTCACCTTTATTTAACCAGGTAGGCTAGTTGAGAACAAGTTCTCATTTGCAACTGCGACCTGGCCAAGATAAAGCATAGCAGTGTGAACAGACAACACAGAGTTACACATGGAGTAAACAATTAGCAAGTCAATAACACAGTAGAAAAAAATGGGCAGTCTATATACAATGTGTGCAAAAGGCATGAGGAGGTAGGCGAATAATACAATTTTGCAGATTAACACTGGAGTGATAAATGATCAGATGGGCATGTACAGGTAGAGATATTGGTGTGCAAAAGAGCAGAAAAGTAAATAAATAAAAACAGTGTAAAAACAGTATGGGAATGAGGTAGGTGAAAAAGGGTGAGCTATTTACCTATAGACTATGTACAGCTGCAGCGATCGGTTAGCTGCTCGGATAGCTGATGTTTGAAGTTGGTGAGGGAGATAAAAGTCTCCAACTTCAGCGATTTTTGCAATTCGTTCCAGTCACAGGCAGCAGAGTACTGGAACGAAAGGCGGCCAAATGAGGTGTTGGCTTTAGGGATGATCAGTGAGATACACCTGCTGGAGCGCGTGCTACGGATGGGTGTTGCCATCGTGACCAGTGAACTGAGATAAGGCGGAGCTTTACCTAGCATGGACTTGTAAATGACCTGGAGCCAGTGGGTCTGGCGACGAATATGTAGTGAGGGCCAGCCGACTAGAGCATACAAGTCGCAGTGGTGGGTGGTATAAGGTGCTTTAGTGACAAAACGGATGGCACTGTGATAGACTGCATCCAGTTTGCTGAGTAGAGTGTTGGAAGCCATTTTGTAGATGACATCGCCGAAGTCGAGGATCGGTAGGATAGTCAGTTTTACTAGGGTAAGCTTGGCAGCGTGAGTGAAGGAGGCTTTGTTGCGGAATAGAAAGCCGACTCTGGATTTGATTTTTGATTGGAGATGTTTGATGTGAGTCTGGAAGGAGAGTTTGCAGTCTAGCCAGACACCTAGGTACTTATAGATGTCCACATATTCAAGGTTGGAACCATCCAGGGTGGTGATGCTAGTCGGGCATGCGGGTGCAGGCAGCGATCGGTTGAAAAGCATGCATTTGGTTTTACTCGCGTTTAAGAGCAGTTGGAGGCCACGGAAGGAGTGCTGTATGGCATTGAAGCTCGTTTGGAGGTTTGATAGCACAGTGTCCAATGACGGGCCGAAAGTATATAGAATGGTGTCGTCTGCGTAGAGGTGGATCAGGGAATCGCCCGCAGCAAGAGCAACATCATTGATATATACAGAGAAAAGAGTCGGCCCGAGAATTGAACCCTGTGGCACCCCCATAGAGACTGCCAGAGGACCGGACAGCATGCCCTCTGATTTGACACACTGAACTCTGTCTGCAAAGTAATTGGTGAACCAGGCAAGGCAGTCATCCGAAAAACCGAGGCTGTTGAGTCTGCCGATAAGAATTTGGTGATTGACAGAGTCGAAAGCCTTGGCGAGGTCGATGAAGACGGCTGCACAGTACTGTCTTTTATCGATGGCGGTTATGATATCATTTAGTACCTTGAGTGTGGCTGAGGTGCACCCGTGACCGGCTCGGAAACCAGATTGCACAGCGGAGAAGGTACGGTGGGATTCGAGATGGTCAGTGACCTGTTTGTTGACTTGGCTTTCGAAGACCTTAGATAGGCAGGGCAGGATGGATATAGGTCTATAGCAGTTTGGGTCCAGGGTGTCTCCTCCTTTGAAGAGGGGATGACTGCGGCAGCTTTCAATCCTTGGGGATCTCAGATGATATGAAAGAGAGGTTGAACAGGCTGGTAATAGGGGTTGCGACAATGGCGGCAGATAGTTTCAGAAATAGCGGGTCCAGATTGTCAAGCCCAGCTGATTTGTACGGGTCCAGGTTTTGCAGCTCTTTCAGAACATCTGCTATCTGGATTTGGGTAAAGGAGAACCTGGAGAGGCTTGGGTGAGGAACTACGGGGGGCGGAGCTGTTGGCCGAGGTTGGAGTAGCCAGGCGGAAGGCATGGCCAGCCGTTGAGAAGTGCTTATTGAAGTTTTCGATAATCATGGATTTATCGGTGGAGACCGTGTTTCCTAGCCTCAGTGCAGTGGGCAGCTGGGAGGAGGTGCTCTTGTTCTCCATGGACTTCACAGTGTCCCAGAACTTTTTGGAGTTGGAGCTACAGGATGCAAACTTTTGCCTGAAGAAGCTGGCCTTAGCTTTCCTGACTGACTGCGTGTATTGGTTCCTGACTTCCCTGAACAGTTGCATATCACGGGGGCTATTCGATGCTATTGCAGTCCGCCACAGGATGTTTTTGTGCTGGTCGAGGGCAGTCAGGTCTGGAGTGAACCAAGGGCTGTATCTGTTCTTGGTTCTGCATTTTTTGAACGGAGCATGCTTATCCAAAATGGTGAGGAAGTTACTTTTAAAGAATGACCAGGCATCCTCAACTGACGGGATGAGGTCAATGTCCTTCCAGGATACACGGGCCAGGTCGATTAGAAAGGCCTGCTCACAGAAGTGTTTTAGGGAGCGTTTGACAGTGATGAGGGGTGGTCGTTTGACTGCGGCTCCGTGGCGGATACAGGCGATGAGGCAGTGATCGCTGAGATCCTGGTTGAAGACAGCGGAGGTATATTTGGAGGGCCAGTTGGTCAGGATGACGTCTATGAGGGTGCCCTTGTTTACAGAGTTAGGGTTGTACCTGGTGGGTTCCTTGATGATTTGCGTGAGATTGAGGGCATCTAGCTTAGATTGTAGGACTGCCGGGGTGTTAAGCATATCCCAGTTTAGGTCACCTAACAGGACAAACTCTGAAGCTAGATGGGGGCGATCAATTCACAAATGGTGTCCAGGGCACAGCTGGGAGCTGACGGGGGTCGGTAGCAGGCGGCAACAGTGAGAGACTTGTTTCTGGAGAGAGTAATTTTCAAAATTAGTAGTTCAAACTGTTTGGGTATGGACCTGGAAAGTATGACATTACTTTGCAGGCTATCTCTGCAGTAGACTGCGACTCCGCCCCCTTTGGCAGTTCTATCTTGACGGAAGATGTTATAGTTGGGTATGGAAATCTCTGAATTTTTGGTGGCCTTCCTGAGCCAGGATTCAGACACGGCAAGGACATCAGGGTTAGCAGAGTGTGCTAAAGCAGTGAGTAAAACAAACTTAGGGAGGAGGCTTCTGATGTTGACATGCATAAAACCAAGACTTTTTCGATCACAGAAGTCAACAAATGAGGGTACCTGGGGACATGCAGGGCCTGGGTTTACCTCCACATCACCCGCGGAACAGAGAAGGAGTAGTATGAGGGTGCGGCTAAAGGCTATCAAAACTGGTCGCCTAGAGCGTTGGGGGCAGAGGATAAGAGGAGCAGGTTTCTGGGCATGGTAGAATATATTCAGGGCATAATGCGCAGACAGGGGTATGGTGGGGTGCGGGTACAGCGGAGGTAAGCCCAGGTACTGGGTGATGATGAGAGAGGTTGTATCTCTGGACATGCTGGTTGTAATGGGTGAGGTCACCGCATGTGTGTGGGGTGGGACAAAGGAGGTAACAGGGGTATGCAGAGTGGATCTAGGGGCTCCATTGTGAACTAAAACAATGATAACTAACCTGAACAACAGTATACAAGGCATATTGACATTTGGGAGAGACATACAGCGAGGCATACAGTAATCACAGGTGTTGAATTGGGAAAGCTAGCTAAAAACAGTAGGCGAGGCTAATCAGCTAGCACAACAAACAGCAGGTAAAATGGCGTTGACTAGGCAACTGGGTCGACAGATAAAACAAACAAGCAGAATGGAGTACCGTGATTAATGGACAGTCCAGCGTGCGTCAGCTATGTAGCCAAGAGATCAGTGTCCAGGGGGCAGCGGTGGATGGGCAGGGAAGCTGGGCTGGCGAGTGTTATCCAGGTTTAAAAAAAAAAAAAAAAAAACTAACAATGACTAAATAGCTTGTAGCTAGTTAGCTGGTTAGCGTCTGGAGGTTCTTGAGTGTGTCATAAAAATAAAATAAAAATTAAAGGTGATAGCGATTCCGTATCACAGTGGGTGAGGCAGGTTTCCGGAAGGTATAAACAAAATAAAAATCAAAGAGAGATAGAAAGTAAATGGGTTCAGAGTGTTTAGAACGCAGTGAGCCAGATGGTTAGCAGGCCTGTGCTAACAAGCTAACAGTTCGTAGGCCCGGGCTAGACAAGCTAACCGTTAGCAGGCCGAATTAGCAAGCAGGGAGATAGCGAGGGCTAGAGAGCTAACCTTTGGGGGACGTCGCGATGGGGTGAGTCTGTTTATTCCTCTTCTTGCGGTGACATCGACAGACCGGTCGTGGGCCCGGGTAATTGTAGCCCAGGAGTATGCTACAGGTGCTCTAGTACGCTAGGTGAGCTGGAGACACAGCGTTTCAGAAAGCTCGCGGGCCTTGGCCAGCAGATGGATCTTTGGCGATGTCGCAACGAAAAAGCCTGTTGAAACCACCTCGGACGATTATGTCGGCGGACCAGTCGTGATGGATCGGCGGGGCTCCGTGTCGGCAGTAAAGGGTCCAGGCCAATTGGCAAAAGAGGTATTGTTGGGCCTCTTCGGCTAGTCGGGAGATGGGCTTAGCTCAAGGCTAACTGTAGCTTGTTTTGGGACAGAGACGTTAGCCAGGAGTAGCCACTCGGATTGCAGCTAGCTAGTTGCGATGATCCGGTGTAAAGGTTCAGAGCTTGCGGTAGGAATCCGGAGATGTGGTAGAGAAAGAGCAGTCTGATATGCTCTGGGTTGATGTCGCGCTGGTGTCCTAGTTAGCTTTGAAGACCGCTAGCAATGGCTAACTGAGTAGTAGCTAGTTAGCTGGCTAGCTTCTGACGGTTCTAAAGTAAAGTATAGAAAAAGCAGATCCGTACCACATTGGGTGATGCGGGTTGCAGGAGAGTATATTCAGCTCTAGTTTGAAAGTGAGATTAAAATATGTACGAAATATATACAGAAAAAAAAAAAACGAAGAAAACTATATTTACACTAGACAGGACGGGACAAGACAAAACACACGTCCGATTGCTACGCCATCTTGGATACAGGGAGTACCAGGTAATAACATGGTTATATACAGGGAGTACCAGGTAATAACATGGCTATATACAGGGAGGTAATAACATGGTTATATACAGGGAGTACCAGGTAATACCATGGTTATATACAGGGAGTACCAGGTAATAACTTGGCTATATACAGGGAGGTAATAACATGGTTATATACGGGGAGTACCAGGTAATAACATGGCTATATACAGGGAGGTAATAACATGGTTATATACAGGGAGTACCAGGTAATACCATGGTTATATACAGGAGTACCAGGTAATAACATGGCTATATACAGGAGGTAATAACATGGTTATATACAGGAGTACCAGGTAATACCATGGTTATATACGGGAGTACCAGGTAATAACATGGCTATATACAGGAGGTAATACCATGGTTATATACAGGGAGTACCAGGTAATACCATGGTTATATACAGGAGTACCAGGTAATACCATGGTTATATACAGGGAGTACCAGGTAATACCATGGTTATATACAGGAGTACCAGGTAATAACATGGTTATATACAGGGAGTACCAGGTAATACCATGGTTATATACAGGGAGTACCAGGTAATAACATGGTTATATACAGGGAGTACCAGGTAATAACATGACTATATACAGGAAGTACCAGGTAATAACATGGCTATATACAGGGAGGTAATAACATGGTTATATACAGGGAGTACCAGGTAATACCATGGTTATATACAGGGAGTACCAGGTAATACCATGGCTATATACAGGGAGTATCAGGTAATAACATGGCTATATACAGGGAGGTAATAACATGACTATATACAGGGAGGTAATAACATGGTTATATACAGGGAGTACCAGGTAATACCATGGTTATATACAGGGAGTACCAGGTAATAACATGGTTATATACAGGGAGTATCAGGTAATAACATGGTTATATACAGGGAGTACCAGGTAATACCATGGTTATATACAGGGAGTACCAGGTAATACCATGGTTATATACAGGGAGTACCAGGTAATACCATGGCTATATACAGGGAGTACCAGGTAATAACATGGTTATATACAGGGAGTACCAGGTAATAACATGACTATATACAGGAAGTACCAGGTAATAACATGGTTATATACAGGGAGTATCAGGTAATAACATGGCTATATACAGGAGAGGTAATAACATGGTTATATACAGGAGTACCAGGTAATACCATGGTTATATACAGGAGTACCAGGTAATAACATGACTATATACAGGAAGTACCAGGTAATAACATGGCTATATACAGGAGGTAATAACATGGTTATATACAGGGAGTACCAGGTAATACCATGGTTATATACAGGGAGTACCAGGTAATACCATGGTTATATACAGGAGGTAATAACATGGTTATATACATGGAGTACCAAGTAATACCATGGTTATATACAGGAGTACCAGGTAATAACATGGTTATATACAGGAGTACCAAGTAATAACATGACTATATACAGGAGTACCAGGTAATAACATGGTTATATACAGGAGGTAATAACATGGTTATATACAGGGAGTATCAGGTAATAACATGGCTATATACAGGGAGGTAATAACATGGTTATATACAGGGAGTACCAGGTAATTCCATGGTTATATACAGGGAGTACCAGGTAATAACATGGTTATATACAGGGAGTATCAGGTAATAACATGACTATATACAGGGAGTACCAGGTAATAACATGGTTATATACAGGGAGTACCAGGTAATACCATGGTTATATACAGGGAGTACCAGGTAATAACATGGTTATATACAGGGAGGTAATACCATGGCTATATACAGGGAGTACCAGGTAATAACATGGTTATATACAGGGAGTACCAGGTAATACCATGGTTATATACAGGGAGGTAATAACATGGTTATATACATGGAGTACCAAGTAATACCATGGTTATATACAGGGAGTACCAGGTAATAACATGGTTATATACAGGGAGTACCAAGTAATAACATGACTATATACAGGGAGTACCAGGTAATAACATGGTTATATACAGGGAGTACCAGGTAATAACATGGCTATATACAGGGAGGTAATAACATGGTTATATACAGGGAGTACCAGGTAATACCATGGTTATATACAGGGAGTACCAGGTAATAACATGGTTATATACAGGGAGGTAATACCATGGCTATATACAGGGAGTACCAGGTAATAACATGGTTATATACAGGGAGTACCAGGTAATACCATGGTTATATACAGGGAGGTAATAACATGGTTATATACATGGAGTACCAAGTAATACCATGGTTATATACAGGGAGTACCAGGTAATACCATGGTTATATACAGGGAGGTAATAACATGGTTATATACATGGAGTACCAAGTAATACCATGGTTATATACAGGGAGTACCAGGTAATAACATGGTTATATACAGGGAGTACCAAGTAATAACATGACTATATACAGGGAGTACCAGGTAATAACATGGTTATATACAGGGAGTACCAGGTAATAACATGGCTATATACAGGGAGGTAATAACATGGTTATATACAGGGAGTACCAGGTAATACCATGGTTATATACAGGGAGTACCAGGTAATAACATGGCTATATACAGGGAGGTAATAACATGGTTATATACGGGGAGTACCAGGTAATAACATGGCTATATACAGGGAGGTAATAACATGGTTATATACAGGGAGTACCAGGTAATATAATACCATGGTTATATACAGGGAGTACCAGGTAATAACATGGCTATATACAGGGAGGTAATAACATGGTTATATACAGGGAGTACCAGGTAATACCATGGTTATATACGGGGAGTACCAGGTAATAACATGGCTATATACAGGGAGGTAATACCATGGTTATATACAGGGAGTACCAGGTAATACCATGGTTATATACAGGGAGTACCAGGTAATACCATGGTTATATACAGGGAGTACCAGGTAATACCATGGTTATATACAGGGAGTACCAGGTAATAACATGGTTATATACAGGGAGTACCAGGTAATACCATGGTTATATACAGGGAGTACCAGGTAATAACATGGTTATATACAGGGAGTACCAGGTAATAACATGACTATATACAGGAAGTACCAGGTAATAACATGGCTATATACAGGAGGTAATAACATGGTTATATACAGGAGTACCAGGTAATACCATGGTTATATACAGGAGTACCAGGTAATACCATGGCTATATACAGGAGTATCAGGTAATAACATGGCTATATACAGGAGGTAATAACATGACTATATACAGGGAGGTAATAACATGGTTATATACAGGGAGTACCAGGTAATACCATGGTTATATACAGGGAGTACCAGGTAATAACATGGTTATATACAGGGAGTACCAGGTAATACCATGGTTATATACAGGGAGTACCAGGTAATAACATGGTTATATACAGGGAGTACCAGGTAATAACATGACTATATACAGGAAGTACCAGGTAATAACATGGCTATATACAGGGAGGTAATAACATGGTTATATACAGGGAGTACCAGGTAATACCATGGTTATATACAGGGAGTACCAGGTAATAACATGGTTATATACAGGGAGTACCAGGTAATACCATGGTTATATACGGGGAGTACCAGGTAATAACATGGCTATATACAGGGAGGTAATACCATGGTTATATACAGGGAGTACCAGGTAATACCATGGTTATATACAGGGAGTACCAGGTAATAACATGGCTATATACAGGGAGGTAATAACATGGTTATATACAGGGAGTACCAGGTAATACCATGGTTATATACGGGGAGTACCAGGTAATAACATGGCTATATACAGGGAGGTAATACCATGGTTATATACAGGGAGTACCAGGTAATACCATGGTTATATACAGGGAGTACCAGGTAATACCATGGTTATATACAGGGAGTACCAGGTAATACCATGGTTATATACAGGGAGTACCAGGTAATAACATGGTTATATACAGGGAGTACCAGGTAATACCATGGTTATATACAGGGAGTACCAGGTAATAACATGGTTATATACAGGGAGTACCAGGTAATAACATGACTATATACAGGAAGTACCAGGTAATAACATGGCTATATACAGGGAGGTAATAACATGGTTATATACAGGGAGTACCAGGTAATACCATGGTTATATACAGGGAGTACCAGGTAATACCATGGCTATATACAGGGAGTATCAGGTAATAACATGGCTATATACAGGGAGGTAATAACATGACTATATACAGGGAGGTAATAACATGGTTATATACAGGGAGTACCAGGTAATACCATGGTTATATACAGGGAGTACCAGGTAATAACATGGTTATATACAGGGAGTATCAGGTAATAACATGGTTATATACAGGAGTACCAGGTAATACCATGGTTATATACAGGGAGTACCAGGTAATACCATGGTTATATACAGGGAGTACCAGGTAATACCATGGCTATATACAGGGAGTACCAGGTAATAACATGGTTATATACAGGGAGTACCAGGTAATAACATGACTATATACAGGAAGTACCAGGTAATAACATGGTTATATACAGGGAGTATCAGGTAATAACATGGCTATATACAGGGAGTACCAGGTAATAACATGGCTATATACAGGGAGGTAATAACATGGTTATATACAGGGAGTACCAGGTAATACCATGGTTATATACGGGGAGTACCAGGTAATAACATGGCTATATACAGGGAGGTAATACCATGGTTATATACAGGGAGTACCAGGTAATACCATGGTTATATACAGGGAGTACCAGGTAATACCATGGTTATATACAGGGAGTACCAGGTAATACCATGGTTATATACAGGGAGTACCAGGTAATAACATGGTTATATACAGGGAGTACCAGGTAATACCATGGTTATATACAGGAGTACCAGGTAATAACATGGTTATATACAGGGAGTACCAGGTAATAACATGACTATATACAGGAAGTACCAGGTAATAACATGGCTATATACAGGGAGGTAATAACATGGTTATATACAGGGAGTACCAGGTAATACCATGGTTATATACAGGGAGTACCAGGTAATACCATGGCTATATACAGGGAGTATCAGGTAATAACATGGCTATATACAGGGAGGTAATAACATGACTATATACAGGGAGGTAATAACATGGTTATATACAGGGAGTACCAGGTAATACCATGGTTATATACAGGGAGTACCAGGTAATAACATGGTTATATACAGGGAGTATCAGGTAATAACATGGTTATATACAGGGAGTACCAGGTAATACCATGGTTATATACAGGGAGTACCAGGTAATACCATGGTTATATACAGGGAGTACCAGGTAATACCATGGCTATATACAGGGAGTACCAGGTAATAACATGGTTATATACAGGGAGTACCAGGTAATAACATGACTATATACAGGAAGTACCAGGTAATAACATGGTTATATACAGGGAGTATCAGGTAATAACATGGCTATATACAGGGAGGTAATAACATGGTTATATACAGGGAGTACCAGGTAATACCATGGTTATATACAGGGAGTACCAGGTAATAACATGACTATATACAGGAAGTACCAGGTAATAACATGGCTATATACAGGGAGGTAATAACATGGTTATATACAGGGAGTACCAGGTAATACCATGGTTATATACAGGGAGTACCAGGTAATACCATGGTTATATACAGGGAGGTAATAACATGGTTATATACATGGAGTACCAAGTAATACCATGGTTATATACAGGGAGTACCAGGTAATAACATGGTTATATACAGGGAGTACCAAGTAATAACATGACTATATACAGGGAGTACCAGGTAATAACATGGTTATATACAGGGAGGTAATAACATGGTTATATACAGGGAGTATCAGGTAATAACATGGCTATATACAGGGAGGTAATAACATGGTTATATACAGGGAGTACCAGGTAATTCCATGGTTATATACAGGGAGTACCAGGTAATAACATGGTTATATACAGGGAGTATCAGGTAATAACATGACTATATACAGGGAGTACCAGGTAATAACATGGTTATATACAGGGAGTACCAGGTAATACCATGGTTATATACAGGGAGTACCAGGTAATAACATGGTTATATACAGGGAGGTAATACCATGGCTATATACAGGGAGTACCAGGTAATAACATGGTTATATACAGGGAGTACCAGGTAATACCATGGTTATATACAGGGAGGTAATAACATGGTTATATACATGGAGTACCAAGTAATACCATGGTTATATACAGGGAGTACCAGGTAATAACATGGTTATATACAGGGAGTACCAAGTAATAACATGACTATATACAGGGAGTACCAGGTAATAACATGGTTATATACAGGGAGTACCAGGTAATAACATGGCTATATACAGGGAGGTAATAACATGGTTATATACAGGGAGTACCAGGTAATACCATGGTTATATACAGGGAGTACCAGGTAATAACATGGCTATATACAGGGAGGTAATAACATGGTTATATACGGGGAGTACCAGGTAATAACATGGCTATATACAGGGAGGTAATAACATGGTTATATACAGGGAGTACCAGGTAATACCATGGTTATATACAGGGAGTACCAGGTAATAACATGGCTATATACAGGGAGGTAATAACATGGTTATATACAGGGAGTACCAGGTAATACCATGGTTATATACGGGGAGTACCAGGTAATAACATGGCTATATACAGGGAGGTAATACCATGGTTATATACAGGGAGTACCAGGTAATACCATGGTTATATACAGGAGTACCAGGTAATACCATGGTTATATACAGGGAGTACCAGGTAATACCATGGTTATATACAGGGAGTACCAGGTAATAACATGGTTATATACAGGAGTACCAGGTAATACCATGGTTATATACAGGAGTACCAGGTAATAACATGGTTATATACAGGGAGTACCAGGTAATAACATGACTATATACAGGAAGTACCAGGTAATAACATGGCTATATACAGGAGGTAATAACATGGTTATATACAGGGAGTACCAGGTAATACCATGGTTATATACAGGGAGTACCAGGTAATACCATGGCTATATACAGGGAGTATCAGGTAATAACATGGCTATATACAGGGAGGTAATAACATGACTATATACAGGGAGGTAATAACATGGTTATATACAGGGAGTACCAGGTAATACCATGGTTATATACAGGGAGTACCAGGTAATAACATGGTTATATACAGGGAGTATCAGGTAATAACATGGTTATATACAGGGAGTACCAGGTAATACCATGGTTATATACAGGGAGTACCAGGTAATACCATGGTTATATACAGGGAGTACCAGGTAATACCATGGCTATATACAGGGAGTACCAGGTAATAACATGGTTATATACAGGGAGTACCAGGTAATAACATGACTATATACAGGAAGTACCAGGTAATAACATGGTTATATACAGGGAGTATCAGGTAATAACATGGCTATATACAGGGAGGTAATAACATGGTTATATACAGGGAGTACCAGGTAATACCATGGTTATATACAGGGAGTACCAGGTAATAACATGACTATATACAGGAAGTACCAGGTAATAACATGGCTATATACAGGGAGGTAATAACATGGTTATATACAGGGAGTACCAGGTAATACCATGGTTATATACAGGAAGTACCAGGTAATACCATGGTTATATACAGGGAGTACCAGGTAATACCATGGTTATATACAGGGAGTACCAGGTAATACCATGGTTATATACAGGGAGTACCAGGTAATACCATGGCTATATACAGGGAGTACCAGGTAATAACATGGTTATATACAGGGAGTACCAGGTAATAACATGACTATATACAGGAAGTACCAGGTAATAACATGGCTATATACAGGGAGGTAATAACATGGTTATATACAGGGAGTACCAGGTAATACCATGGTTATATGCAGGGAGTACCAGGTAATAACATGGTTATATACAGGGAGTATCAGGTAATAACATGGCTATATACAGGGAGGTAATAACATGGTTATATACAGGGAGTACCAGGTAATACCATGGTTATATACAGGGAGTACCATGTAATACCATGGCTATATACAGGGAGTATCAGGTAATAACATGGCTATATACAGGGAGGTAATAACATGACTATATACAAGGAGGTAATAACATGGTTATATACAGGGAGTACCAGGTAATAACATGACTATATACAGGAAGTGCCAGGTAATAACATGGTTATATACAGGGAGTATCAGGTAATAACATGGCTATATACAGGGAGGTAATAACATGGTTATATACAGGGAGTACCAGGTAATACCATGGTTATATACAGGGAGTACCAGGTAATAACATGACTATATACAGGAAGTACCAGGTAATAACATGGTTATATACAGGAGTATCAGGTAATAACATGGCTATATACAGGAGGTAATAACATGGTTATATACAGGAGTACCAGGTAATACCATGGTTATATACAGGAGTACCAGGTAATACCATGGTTATATACAGGAGTACCAGGTAATAACATGGCTATATACAGGAAGTACCAGGTAATAACATGGCTATATACAGGGAGGGTAATAACATGGTTATATACAGGAGTACCAGGTAATACCATGGCTATATACAGGAGTACCAGGTAATAACATGGTTATATACAGGAGTACCAGGTAATAACATGACTATATACAGGAAGTACCAGGTAATAACATGGTTATATACAGGGAGTATCAGGTAATAACATGGCTATATACAGGAGGTAATAACATGGTTATATACAGGAGTACCAGGTAATACCATGGTTATATACAGGGAGTACCAGGTAATACCATGGTTATATACAGGGAGTACCAGGTAATAACATGACTATATACAGGAAGTACCAGGTAATAACATGGCTATATACAGGGAGTAGGTAATAACATGGTTATATACAGGAGTACCAGGTAATACCATGGTTATATACAGGAAGTACCAGGTAATACCATGGTTATATACAGGAGTACCAGGTAATAACATGGCTATATACAGGGAGTACCAGGTAATAACATGGTTATATACAGGGAGTACCAGGTAATACCATGGTTATATACAGGGAGTACCAGGTAATAACATGGTTATATACAGGAGTACCAGGTAATACCATGGCTATATACAGGGAGTACCAGGTAATAACATGGTTATATACAGGAGTACCAGGTAATAACATGACTATATACAGGAAGTACCAGGTAATAACATGGCTATATACAGGAGGTAATAACATGGTTATATACAGGGAGTACCAGGTAATACCATGGTTATATACAGGAAGTACCAGGTAATACCATGGTTATATACAGGAGTACCAGGTAATAACATGGCTATATACAGGGAGTACCAGGTAATAACATGGTTATATACAGGGAGTACCAGGTAATACCATGGTTATATACAGGGAGTACCAGGTAATACCATGGTTATATACAGGGAGTACCAGGTAATACCATGGTTATATACAGGGAGTACCAGGTAATAACATGACTATATACAGGAAGTACCAGGTAATAACATGGCTATATACAGGGAGGTAATAACATGGTTATATACAGGGAGTACCAGGTAATACCATGGCTATATACAGGGAGTACCAGGTAATAACATGGTTATATACAGGGAGTACCAGGTAATAACATGACTATATACAGGAAGTACCAGGTAATAACATGGTTATATACAGGGAGTATCAGGTAATAACATGGCTATATACAGGGAGGTAATAACATGGTTATATACAGGGAGTACCAGGTAATACCATGGTTATATACAGGGAGTACCAGGTAATACCATGGTTATATACAGGGAGTACCAGGTAATAACATGACTATATACAGGAAGTACCAGGTAATAACATGGCTATATACAGGGAGGTAATAACATGGTTATATACAGGGAGTACCAGGTAATACCATGGTTATATACAGGAAGTACCAGGTAATACCATGGTTATATACAGGGAGTACCAGGTAATAACATGGCTATATACAGGGAGTACCAGGTAATAACATGGTTATATACAGGGAGTACCAGGTAATAACATGGTTATATACAGGAGTACCAGGTAATACCATGGTTATATACAGGGAGTACCAGGTAATAACATGGCTATATACAGGAGTACCAGGTAATAACATGGTTATATACAGGGAGTACCAGGTAATAACATGGCTATATACAGGAAGTACCAGGTAATAACATGGCTATATACAGGAGTACCAGTAATAACATGGTTATATACAGGGAGTACCAGGTAATACCATGGTTATATGCAGGAGTACCAGGTAATAACATGGTTATATACAGGAGTATCAGGTAATAACATGGCTATATACAGGGAGGTAATAACATGGTTATATACAGGAGTACCATGTAATACCATGGCTATATACAGGAGTATCAGGTAATAACATGGCTATATACAGGAGGTAATAACATGACTATATACAGGAGGTAATAACATGGTTATATACAGGGAGTACCAGGTAATAACATGACTATATACAGGAAGTACCAGGTAATAACATGGTTATATACAGGGAGTATCAGGTAATAACATGGCTATATACAGGGAGGTAATAACATGGTTATATACAGGGAGTACCAGGTAATACCATGGTTATATACAGGGAGTACCAGGTAATACCATGGTTATATACAGGGAGTACCAGGTAATACCATTGCTATATACAGGGAGTACCAGGTAATACCATGGTTATATACAGGGAGTACCAGGTAATAACATGACTATATACAGGAAGTACCAGGTAATAACATGGCTATATACAGGGAGGTAATAACATGGTTATATACAGGGAGTACCAGGTAATAACATGGTTATATACAGGGAGTACCAGGTAATAACATGGTTATATACAGGGAGTACCAGGTAATAACATGGTTATATACAGGGAGTACCAGGTAATACCATGGTTATATACAGGGAGTACCAGGTAATACCATGGTTATATACGGGGAGTACCAGGTAATAACATGGCTATATACAGGGAGTACCAGGTAATAACATGGTTATATACAGGAGTACCAGGTAACATGGTTATATACAGGAGGTAATACCATGGCTATAGGGAGGTAATACCATGGCTATATACAGGGAGTACCAGGTAATAACATGACTATATACAGGGAGTACCAGGTAATAACATGGTTATATACAGGGAGTACCAGGTAACACCATGGTTATATACAGGGAGGTAATAACATGGTTATATACAGGGAGGTAATAACATGGTTATATAATATAATAATAATAATATATGCCATTTAGCTGACGCTTTTATCCAAAGCGACTTACAGTCATGTGTGCATACATTCTACGTATATACAGGGAGTACCATGTAATACCATGGTTATATACAGGGAGTACCAGGTAATAACATGGTTATATACAGGGAGTACCAGGTAATACCATGGTTATATACGGGGAGTACCAGGTAATAACATGGTTATATACGGGAGTACCAGGTAATAACATGGTTATATACAGGAAGTACCAGGTAATAACATGGTTATATACAGGGAGTACCAGGTAATACCATGGTTATATACAGGGAGTACCAGGTAATACCATGGCTATATACAGGGAGTACCAGGTAATAACATGGTTATATACAGGGAGTACCAGGTAATAACATGACTATATACAGGAAGTACCAGGTAATAACATGGCTATATACAGGGAGGTAATAACATGGTTATATACAGGGAGTACCAGGTAATACCATGGTTATATACAGGGAGTACCAGGTAATACCATGGCTATATACAGGGAGTATCAGGTAATAACATGGCTATATACAGGGAGGTAATAACATGACTATATACAGGGAGGTAATAACATGGTTATATACAGGGAGTATCAGGTAATAACATGGTTATATACAGGGAGTACCAGGTAATACCATGGTTATATACAGGGAGTACCAGGTAATACCATGGTTATATATAGGGAGTACCAGGTAATACCATGGCTATATACAGGGAGTACCAGGTAATAACATGGTTATATACAGGGAGTACCAGGTAATAACATGACTATATACAGGAAGTACCAGGTAATAACATGGTTATATACAGGGAGTATCAGGTAATAACATGGCTATATACAGGGAGGTAATAACATGGTTATATACAGGGAGTACCAGGTAATACCATGGTTATATACAGGGAGTACCAGGTAATACCATGGTTATATACAGGGAGTACCAGGTAATAACATGACTATATACAGGAAGTACCAGGTAATAACATGGCTATATACAGGGAGGTAATAACATGACTATATACAGGAAGTACCAGGTAATAACATGGTTATATACAGGGAGTATCAGGTAATAACATGGCTATATACAGGGAGGTAATAACATGGTTATATACAGGGAGTACCAGGTAATACCATGGTTATATACAGGGAGTACCAGGTAATACCATGGTTATATACAGGGAGTACCAGGTAATACCATTGCTATATACAGGGAGTACCAGGTAATACCATGGTTATATACAGGGAGTACCAGGTAATAACATGACTATATACAGGAAGTACCAGGTAATAACATGGCTATATACAGGGAGGTAATAACATGGTTATATACAGGGAGTACCAGGTAATACCATGGTTATATACAGGAAGTACCAGGTAATAACATGGCTATATACGGGGAGTACCAGGTAATAACATGGTTATATACAGGGAGTACCAGGTAATAACATGGTTATATACAGGGAGTACCAGGTAATAACATGGTTATATACAGGGAGTACCAGGTAATAACATGGTTATATACAGGGAGTACCAGGTAATACCATGGTTATATACAGGGAGTACCAGGTAATACCATGGTTATATACGGGGAGTACCAGGTAATAACATGGCTATATACAGGGAGTACCAGGTAATAACATGGTTATATACAGGGAGTACCAGGTAACATGGTTATATACAGGGAGGTAATACCATGGCTATAGGGAGGTAATACCATGGCTATATACAGGGAGTACCAGGTAATAACATGACTATATACAGGGAGTACCAGGTAATAACATGGTTATATACAGGGAGTACCAGGTAACACCATGGTTATATACAGGGAGGTAATAACATGGTTATATACAGGGAGGTAATAACATGGTTATATAATATAATAATAATAATATATGCCATTTAGCTGACGCTTTTATCCAAAGCGACTTACAGTCATGTGTGCATACATTCTACGTATATACAGGGAGTACCATGTAATACCATGGTTATATACAGGGAGTACCAGGTAATAACATGGTTATATACAGGAGTACCAGGTAATACCATGGTTATATACGGGAGTACCAGGTAATAACATGGTTATATACGGGAGTACCAGGTAATAACATGGTTATATACAGGAAGTACCAGGTAATAACATGGTTATATACAGGAGTACCAGGTAATACCATGGTTATATACAGGAGTACCAGGTAATACCATGGCTATATACAGGGAGTACCAGGTAATAACATGGTTATATACAGGAGTACCAGGTAATAACATGACTATATACAGGAAGTACCAGGTAATAACATGGCTATATACAGGAGGTAATAACATGGTTATATACAGGGAGTACCAGGTAATAACATGGTTATATACAGGAGTACCAGGTAATACCATGGCTATATACAGGAGTATCAGGTAATAACATGGCTATATACAGGAGGTAATAACATGACTATATACAGGAGGTAATAACATGGTTATATACAGGGAGTATCAGGTAATAACATGGTTATATACAGGGAGTACCAGGTAATACCATGGTTATATACAGGGAGTACCAGGTAATACCATGGTTATATATAGGGAGTACCAGGTAATACCATGGCTATATACAGGGAGTACCAGGTAATAACATGGTTATATACAGGGAGTACCAGGTAATAACATGACTATATACAGGAAGTACCAGGTAATAACATGGTTATATACAGGGAGTATCAGGTAATAACATGGCTATATACAGGGAGGTAATAACATGGTTATATACAGGGAGTACCAGGTAATACCATGGTTATATACAGGGAGTACCAGGTAATACCATGGTTATATACAGGGAGTACCAGGTAATAACATGACTATATACAGGAAGTACCAGGTAATAACATGGCTATATACAGGGAGGTAATAACATGGTTATATACAGGGAGTACCAGGTAATACCATGGTTATATACAGGAAGTACCAGGTAATAACATGACTATATACAGGAAGTACCAGGTAATAACATGGTTATATACAGGGAGTATCAGGTAATAACATGGCTATATACAGGGAGGTAATAACATGGTTATATACAGGGAGTACCAGGTAATACCATGGTTATATACAGGGAGTACCAGGTAATAACATGACTATATACAGGAAGTACCAGGTAATAACATGGTTATATACAGGGAGTATAAGGTAATAACATGGCTATATACAGGGAGGTAATAACATGGTTATATACAGGGAGTACCAGGTAATACCATGGTTAAATACAGGGAGTACCAGGTAATACCATGGTTATATACAGGGAGTACCAGGTAATAACATGACTATATACAGGAAGTACCAGGTAATAACATGGCTATATACAGGGAGGTAATAACATGGTTATATACAGGGAGTACCAGGTAATACCATGGTTATATACAGGAAGTACCAGGTAATACCATGGTTATATACAGGGAGTACCAGGTAATAACATGACTATATACAGGAAGTACCAGGTAATAACATGGTTATATACAGGGAGTATCAGGTAATAACATGGCTATATACAGGGAGGTAATAACATGGTTATATACAGGGAGTACCAGGTAATACCATGGTTATATACAGGGAGTACCAGGTAATACCATGGTTATATACAGGGAGTACCAGGTAATAACATGACTATATACAGGAAGTACCAGGTAATAACATGGCTATATACAGGGAGGTAATAACATGGTTATATACAGGGAGTACCAGGTAATACCATGGCTATATACAGGGAGTACCAGGTAATAACATGGTTATATACAGGGAGTACCAGGTAATAACATGACTATATACAGGAAGTACCAGGTAATAACATGGTTATATACAGGGAGTATCAGGTAATAACATGGCTATATACAGGAGGTAATAACATGGTTATATACAGGGAGTACCAGGTAATACCATGGTTATATACAGGAGTACCAGGTAATACCATGGTTATATACAGGAGTACCAGGTAATAACATGACTATATACAGCAAGTACCAGGTAATAACATGGCTATATACAGGAGGTAATAACATGGTTATATACAGGAGTACCAGGTAATACCATGGTTATATACAGGAAGTACCAGGTAATACCATGGTTATATACAGGGAGTACCAGGTAATAACATGGCTATATACGGGGAGTACCAGGTAATAACATGGTTATATACAGGGAGTACCAGGTAATACCATGGTTATATACAGGGAGTACCAGGTAATACCATGGTTATATACAGGGAGTACCAGGTAATACCATGGCTATATACAGGGAGTACCAGGTAATAACATGGTTATATACAGGGAGTACCAGGTAATAACATGACTATATACAGGAAGTACCAGGTAATAACATGGCTATATACAGGGAGGTAATAACATGGTTATATACAGGGAGTACCAGGTAATACCATGGTTATATACAGGAAGTACCAGGTAATACCATGGTTATATACAGGGAGTACCAGGTAATAACATGGCTATATACGGGGAGTACCAGGTAATAACATGGTTATATACAGGGAGTACCAGGTAATACCATGGTTATATACAGGGAGTACCAGGTAATACCATGGTTATATACAGGGAGTACCAGGTAATACCATGGTTATATACAGGAGTACCAGGTAATAACATGACTATATACAGGAAGTACCAGGTAATAACATGGCTATATACAGGAGGTAATAACATGGTTATATACAGGGAGTACCAGGTAATACCATGGCTATATACAGGAGTACCAGGTAATACCATGGTTATATACAGGGAGTACAAGGTAATACCATGGTTATATACAGGAGTACCAGGTAATAACATGACTATATACAGGAAGTACCAGGTAATAACATGGCTATATACAGGGAGGTAATAACATGGTTATATACAGGAGTACCAGGTAATACCATGGCTATATACAGGAGTACCAGGTAATAACATGGTTATATACAGGAGTACCAGGTAATAACATGACTATATACAGGAAGTACCAGGTAATAACATGGTTATATACAGGGAGTATCAGGTAATAACATGGCTATATACAGGAGGTAATAACATGGTTATATACAGGAGTACCAGGTAATACCATGGTTATATACAGGAGTACCAGGTAATACCATGGTTATATACAGGAGTACCAGGTAATAACATGACTATATACAGGAAGTACCAGGTAATAACATGGCTATATACAGGAGGTAATAACATGGTTATATACAGGAGTACCAGGTAATACCATGGTTATATACAGGAAGTACCAGGTAATACCATGGTTATATACAGGAGTACCAGGTAATAACATGGCTATATACAGGGAGTACCAGGTAATAACATGGTTATATACAGGGAGTACCAGGTAATACCATGGTTATATACAGGAGTACCAGGTAATACCATGGTTATATACAGGAGTACCAGGTAATACCATGGCTATATACAGGAGTACCAGGTAATAACATGGTTATATACAGGAGTACCAGGTAATAACATGACTATATACAGGAAGTACCAGGTAATAACATGGCTATATACAGGAGGTAATAACATGGTTATATACAGGGAGTACCAGGTAATACCATGGTTATATACAGGAAGTACCAGGTAATACCATGGTTATATACAGGAGTACCAGGTAATAACATGGCTATATACGGGGAGTACCAGGTAATAACATGGTTATATACAGGGAGTACCAGGTAATACCATGGTTATATACAGGGAGTACCAGGTAATACCATGGTTATATACAGGGAGTACCAGGTAATACCATGGTTATATACAGGGAGTACCAGGTAATAACATGACTATATACAGGAAGTACCAGGTAAAAACATGGCTATATACAGGGAGGTAATAACATGGTTATATACAGGGAGTACCAGGTAATACCATGGCTATATACAGGGAGTACCAGGTAATAACATGGTTATATACAGGGAGTACCAGGTAATAACATGACTATATACAGGAAGTACCAGGTAATAACATGGTTATATACAGGGAGTATCAGGTAATAACATGGCTATATACAGGAGGTAATAACATGGTTATATACAGGAGTACCAGGTAATACCATGGTTATATACAGGGAGTACCAGGTAATACCATGGTTATATACAGGGAGTACCAGGTAATAACATGACTATATACAGGAAGTACCAGGTAATAACATGGCTATATACAGGGAGGTAATAACATGGTTATATACAGGGAGTACCAGGTAATACCATGGTTATATACAGGAAGTACCAGGTAATACCATGGTTATATACAGGGAGTACCAGGTAATAACATGGCTATATACGGGGAGTACCAGGTAATAACATGGTTATATACAGGGAGTACCAGGTAATACCATGGTTATATACAGGGAGTACCAGGTAATACCATGGTTATATACAGGGAGTACCAGGTAATACCATGGTTATATACAGGGAGTACCAGGTAATAACATGACTATATACAGGAAGTACCAGGTAATAACATGGCTATATACAGGGAGGTAATAACATGGTTATATACAGGGAGTACCAGGTAATACCATGGCTATATACAGGGAGTACCAGGTAATACCATGGTTATATACAGGGAGTACCAGGTAATACCATGGTTATATACAGGGAGTACCAGGTAATAACATGACTATATACAGGAAGTACCAGGTAATAACATGGCTATATACAGGGAGGTAATAACATGGTTATATACAGGGAGTACCAGGTAATACCATGGCTATATACAGGGAGTACCAGGTAATAACATGGTTATATACAGGGAGTACCAGGTAATAACATGACTATATACAGGAAGTACCAGGTAATAACATGGTTATATACAGGGAGTATCAGGTAATAACATGGCTATATACAGGGAGGTAATAACATGGTTATATACAGGGAGTACCAGGTAATACCATGGTTATATACAGGGAGTACCAGGTAATACCATGGTTATATACAGGGAGTACCAGGTAATAACATGACTATATACAGGAAGTACCAGGTAATAACATGGCTATATACAGGGAGGTAATAACATGGTTATATACAGGGAGTACCAGGTAATACCATGGTTATATACAGGAAGTACCAGGTAATACCATGGTTATATACAGGGAGTACCAGGTAATAACATGGCTATATACGGGGAGTACCAGGTAATAACATGGTTATATACAGGGAGTACCAGGTAATACCATGGTTATATACAGGGAGTACCAGGTAATACCATGGTTATATACAGGGAGTACCAGGTAATACCATGGCTATATACAGGGAGTACCAGGTAATAACATGGTTATATACAGGGAGTACCAGGTAATAACATGACTATATACAGGAAGTACCAGGTAATAACATGGCTATATACAGGGAGGTAATAACATGGTTATATACAGGGAGTACCAGGTAATACCATGGTTATATACAGGAAGTACCAGGTAATACCATGGTTATATACAGGGAGTACCAGGTAATAACATGGCTATATACGGGGAGTACCAGGTAATAACATGGTTATATACAGGGAGTACCAGGTAATACCATGGTTATATACAGGGAGTACCAGGTAATACCATGGTTATATACAGGAGTACCAGGTAATACCATGGTTATATACAGGAGTACCAGGTAATAACATGACTATATACAGGAAGTACCAGGTAATAACATGGCTATATACAGGGAGGTAATAACATGGTTATATACAGGGAGTACCAGGTAATACCATGGCTATATACAGGGAGTACCAGGTAATAACATGGTTATATACAGGAGTACCAGGTAATAACATGACTATATACAGGAAGTACCAGGTAATAACATGGTTATATACAGGAGTATCAGGTAATAACATGGCTATATACAGGAGGTAATAACATGGTTATATACAGGAGTACCAGGTAATACCATGGTTATATACAGGGAGTACCAGGTAATACCATGGCTATATACAGGAGTACCAGGTAATAACATGGTTATATACAGGAGTACCAGGTAATAACATGACTATATACAGGAAGTACCAGGTAATAACATGGTTATATACAGGGAGTATCAGGTAATAACATGGCTATATACAGGGAGGTAATAACATGGTTATATACAGGGAGTACCAGGTAATACCATGGTTATATACAGGGAGTACCAGGTAATACCATGGTTATATACAGGGAGTACCAGGTAATAACATGACTATATACAGGAAGTACCAGGTAATAACATGGCTATATACAGGGAGGTAATAACATGGTTATATACAGGGAGTACCAGGTAATACCATGGTTATATACAGGAAGTACCAGGTAATACCATGGTTATATACAGGGAGTACCAGGTAATAACATGGCTATATACGGGGAGTACCAGGTAATAACATGGTTATATACAGGGAGTACCAGGTAATACCATGGTTATATACAGGGAGTACCAGGTAATACCATGGTTATATACAGGGAGTACCAGGTAATACCATGGCTATATACAGGGAGTACCAGGTAATAACATGGTTATATACAGGGAGTACCAGGTAATAACATGACTATATACAGGAAGTACCAGGTAATAACATGGCTATATACAGGAGGTAATAACATGGTTATATACAGGAGTACCAGGTAATACCATGGTTATATACAGGAAGTACCAGGTAATACCATGGTTATATACAGGGAGTACCAGGTAATAACATGGCTATATACGGGAGTACCAGGTAATAACATGGTTATATACAGGGAGTACCAGGTAATACCATGGTTATATACAGGGAGTACCAGGTAATACCATGGTTATATACAGGAGTACCAGGTAATACCATGGTTATATACAGGAGTACCAGGTAATAACATGACTATATACAGGAAGTACCAGGTAATAACATGGCTATATACAGGAGGTAATAACATGGTTATATACAGGAGTACCAGGTAATAACATGGCTATATACAGGGAGTACCAGGTAATAACATGGTTATATACAGGGAGTACCAGGTAATAACATGACTATATACAGGAAGTACCAGGTAATAACATGGTTATATACAGGGAGTATCAGGTAATAACATGGCTATATACAGGGAGGTAATAACATGGTTATATACAGGGAGTACCAGGTAATACCATGGTTATATACAGGGAGTACCAGGTAATACCATGGTTATATACAGGGAGTACCAGGTAATAACATGACTATATACAGGAAGTACCAGGTAATAACATGGCTATATACAGGAGGTAATAACATGGTTATATACAGGAGTACCAGGTAATACCATGGTTATATACAGGAAGTACCAGGTAATACCATGGTTATATACAGGGAGTACCAGGTAATAACATGGCTATATACGGGAGTACCAGGTAATAACATGGTTATATACAGGAGTACCAGGTAATACCATGGTTATATACAGGAGTACCAGGTAATACCATGGTTATATACAGGAGTACCAGGTAATACCATGGCTATATACAGGGAGTACCAGGTAATAACATGGTTATATACAGGGAGTACCAGGTAATAACATGACTATATACAGGAAGTACCAGGTAATAACATGGCTATATACAGGGAGGTAATAACATGGTTATATACAGGGAGTACCAGGTAATACCATGGTTATATGCAGGGAGTACCAGGTAATAACATGGTTATATACAGGGAGTATCAGGTAATAACATGGCTATATACAGGGAGGTAATAACATGGTTATATACAGGGAGTACCATGTAATACCATGGCTATATACAGGGAGTATCAGGTAATAACATGGCTATATACAGGGAGGTAATAACATGACTATATACAGGGAGGTAATAACATGGTTATATACAGGGAGTACCAGGTAATAACATGACTATATACAGGAAGTACCAGGTAATAACATGGTTATATACAGGGAGTATCAGGTAATAACATGGCTATATACAGGGAGGTAATAACATGGTTATATACAGGGAGTACCAGGTAATACCATGGTTATATACAGGGAGTACCAGGTAATACCATGGTTATATACAGGGAGTACCAGGTAATACCATTGCTATATACAGGAGTACCAGGTAATACCATGGTTATATACAGGAGTACCAGGTAATAACATGACTATATACAGGAAGTACCAGGTAATAACATGGCTATATACAGGAGTACCAGGTAATAACATGGTTATATACAGGAGTACCAGGTAATAACATGGTTATATACAGGAGTACCAGGTAATAACATGGCTATATACGGGGAGTACCAGGTAATAACATGGTTATATACAGGGAGTACCAGGTAATAACATGGTTATATACAGGGAGTACCAGGTAATAACATGGTTATATACAGGGAGTACCAGGTAATAACATGGTTATATACAGGGAGGTAATAACATGGTTATATACAGGGAGTACCATGTAATACCATGGTTATATACAGGGAGTACCAGGTAATAACATGGTTATCTACAGGGAGTACCAGGTAATACCATGGTTATATACGGGGAGTACCAGGTAATAACATGGTTATATACGGGAGTACCAGGTAATAACATGGTTATATACAGGGAGTACCAGGTAATAACATGGTTATATACAGGGAGTACCAGGTAATAACATGGCTATATACAGGGAGTACCAGGTAATAACATGGTTATATACAGGGAGTACCAGGTAATACCATGGTTATATACAGGGAGTACCAGGTAATACCATGGTTATATACGGGGAGTACCAGGTAATAACATGGCTATATACAGGGAGTACCAGGTAATAACATGGTTATATACAGGGAGTACCAGGTAATAACATGGTTATATACAGGGAGTACCAGGTAATAACATGGTTATATACAGGGAGTACCAGGTAATACCATGGTTATATACAGGGAGTACCATGTAATACCATGGTTATATACGGGGAGTACCAAGTAATAACATGGCTATATACAGGGAGTACCAGGTATTAACATGGTTATATACAGGGAGTACCAGGTAATAACATGGTTATATACAGGGAGGTAATACCATGGCTATATACAGGCAGTACCAGGTAATAACATGACTATATACAGGGAGTACCAGGTAATAACATGGTTATATACAGGGAGTACCAGGTAACACCATGGTTATATACAGGGAGGTAATAACATGGTTATATACAGGGAGTACCAGGTAATACCATGGTTATATACGGGGAGTACCAGGTAATAACATGG
Source organism: Oncorhynchus keta (assembly GCF_023373465.1). Lineage (NCBI taxonomy): Eukaryota > Metazoa > Chordata > Actinopteri > Salmoniformes > Salmonidae > Oncorhynchus > Oncorhynchus keta. The sequence goes on along the minus strand of NW_026287935.1, from coordinate 374,758 downwards.
TTATATACAGGGAGGTAATACCATGGCTATATACAGGGAGTACCAGGTAATAACATGACTATATACAGGGAGTACCAGATAATAACATGGTTATATACAGGGAGTACCAGGTAATACCATGGTTATATACAGGGAGTACCAGGTAATACCATGGCTATATACAGGGAGTACCAGGTAATAACATGGTTATATACAGGGAGTACCAGGTAATAACATGACTATATACAGGAAGTACCAGGTAATAACATGGTTATATACAGGGAAAACCAGGTAATACCATGGTTATATACAGGGAGTACCAGGTAATACCATGGTTATATACAGGGAGCACCAGGTAATAACATGGTTATATACAGGGAGTACCAGGTAATACCATGGTTATATACAGGGAGTACCAGGTAATAACATGGTTATATACAGGGAGTACCAGGTAATAACATGACTATATACAGGAAGTACCAGGTAATAACATGGTTATATACAGGGAGTACCAGGTAATACCATGGTTATATACGGGGAGTACCAGGTAATAACATGACTATATACAGGAAGTACCAGGTAATAACATGGTTATATACCAGGAGTACCAGGTAATAACATGGTTATATACGGGGAGTACCAGGTAATAACATGGTTATATACAGGGAGTATCAGGTAATAACATGGCTATATACAGGGAGGTAATAACATGGTTATATACAGGGAGTACCAGGTAATAACATGGTTATATACAGGGAGTACCAGGTAATAACATGGTTATATACAGGGAGTACCAGGTAATAACATGGTTATATACAGGGAGCACCAGGTAATACCATGGTTATATACAGGGAGTACCAGGTAACACCATGGTTATATACAGGGAGTACCAGGTAATAACATGGTTATATACAGGGAGTACCAGGTAATAACATGGCTCTATACAGGGAGTACCAGGTAATACCATGGTTATATACAGGGAGTACCAGGTAATAACATGGTTATATACAGGGAGTACCAGGTAATACCATGGTTATATACAGGGAGTACCAGGTAACACCATGGTTATATACAGGGAGTACCAGGTAATAACATGGTTATATACAGGGAGTACCAGGTAATAACATGGCTCTATACAGGGAGTACCAGGTAATACCATGGTTATATACAGGGAGTACCAGGTAATAACATGGCTCTATACAGGGAGTACCAGGTAATACCATGGTTATATACAGGGAGTACCAGGTAATAACATGGCTCTATACAGGGAGTACCAGGTAATACCATGGTTATATACAGGGAGGTATTAACATGGTTATATACAGGGAGTACCAGGTAATTCCATGGTTATATACAGGGAGTACCAGGTAATAACATGGTTATATACAGGGAGTATCAGGTAATAACATGGTTATATACAGGGAGTATCAGGTAATACCATGGCTATATACAGGGAGGTAATAACATGACTATATACAGGGAGGTAATAACATGGCTATATACAGGAAGGTAATAACATGGTTATATACAGGGAGTACCAGGTAATAACATGGTTATATACAGGGAGTATCAGGTAATAACATGGTTATATACAGGGAGTATCAGGTAATAACATGGCTATATACAGGGAGGTAATAACATGACTATATACAGGGAGGTAATAACATGGCTATATACAGGAAGGTAATAACATGGTTATATACAGGGAGTACCAGGTAATACCATGGTTATATACAGGGAGTACCAGGTAATAACATGCTTATATACAGGGAGTATCAGGTAATAACATGGCTATATACAGGGAGGTAATAACATGACTATATACAGGGAGGTAATAACATGGTTATATACAGGGAGTACCAGGTAATACCATGGCTATATACAGGGAGTACCAGGTAATACCATGGTTATATACAGGGAGTACCAGGTAATAACATGACTATATACAGGGAGTACCAGGTAATACCATGGTTATATACAGGGAGTACCAGGTAATAACATGGTTATATACAGGGAGTACCAGGTAATACCATGGTTATATACAGGGAGAACCAGGTAATACCATGGCTATATACAGGGAGTACCAGGTAATAACATGGTTATATACAGGGAGTACCAGGTAATAACATGACTATATACAGGGAGGTAATAACATGGCTATATACAGGGAGGTAATAACATGGTTATATACAGGGAGTACCAGGTAATACCATGGTTATATACAGGGAGTACCAGGTAATAACATGGTTATATACAGGGAGTACCAGGTAATAACATGACTATATACAGGGAGTACCAGGTAATACCATGGTTATATACAGGGAGTACCAGGTAATACCATGGCTATATACAGGGAGTACCAGGTAATAACATGGTTATATACAGGGAGTACCAGGTAATAACATGGCTATATACAGGGAGGTAATAACATGACTATATACAGGGAGGTAATAACATGGTTATATACAGGGAGTACCAAGTAATACCATGGCTATATACAGGGAGTACCAGGTAATACCATGGTTATATACAGGGAGTACCAGGTAATAACATGACTATATACAGGAGTACCAGGTAATACCATGGTTATATACAGGAGTACCAGGTAATAACATGGTTATATACAGGAGTACCAGGTAACACCATGGTTATATACAGGAGTACCAGGTAATACCATGGCTATATACAGGAGTACCAGGTAATAACATGGTTATATACAGGAGTACCAGGTAATAACATGACTATATACAGGAGTACCAGGTAATACCATGGCTATATACAGGAGTACCAGGTAATAACATGGTTATATACAGGGAGTATCAGGTAATAACATGGCTATATACAGGAGGTAATAACATGACTATATACAGGGAGGTAATAACATGGTTATATACAGGGAGTACCAGGTAATACCATGGCTATATACAGGGAGTACCAGGTAATACCATGGTTATATACAGGGAGTACCAGGTAATAACATGACTATATACAGGGAGTACCAGGTAATAACATGACTATATACAGGGAGTACCAGGTAATACCATGGCTATATACAGGGAGTACCAGGTAATAACATGGTTATATACAGGGAGTATCAGGTAATAACATGGCTATATACAGGGAGGTAATAACATGGTTATATACAGGGAGTACCAGGTAATACCATGGCTATATACAGGGAGTACCAGGTAATACCATGGTTATATACAGGGAGTACCAGGTAATAACATGACTATATACAGGGAGTACCAGGTAATACCATGGTTATATACAGGGAGTACCAGGTAATAACATGGTTATATACAGGGAGTACCAGGTAATACCATGGTTATATACAGGGAGTACCAGGTAACACCATGGTTATATACAGGGAGTACTAGGTAATACCATGGCTATATACAGGGAGTACCAGGTAATAACATGACTATATACAGGGAGTACCAGGTAATAACATGGTTATATACAGGGAGTACCAGGTAATAATACCATGGTTATATACAGGGAGTACCAGGTAATAACATGGTTATATACAGGGAGTATCAGGTAATAACATGGCTATATACAGGGAGGTAATAACATGACTATATACAGGGAGGTAATAACATGGTTATATACAGGGAGTACCAGGTAATACCATGGTTATATACGGGGAGTACCAGGTAATACCATGGTTATATACAGGGAGTACCAGGTAATAACATGGTTATATACAGGGAGTACCAGGTAATAACATGGTTATATACAGGGAGTACCAGGTAATACCATGGTTATATACAGGGAGTACCAGGTAATACCATGGTTATATACAGGGAGTACCAGGTAATAACATGGCTATATACAGGGAGTACCAGGTAATAACATGGTTATATACATGGAGTACCAGGTAATACCATGGTTATATACAGGGATTACCAGGTAATACCATGGTTATATACAGGGAGTACCAGGTAATACCATGGTTATATACAGGGAGTACCAGGTAATAACATGGCTCTATACAGGGAGTACCAGGTAATACCATGGTTATATACAGGGAGTACCAGGTAATACCAGGGTTATATACAGGGAGTACCAGGTAATAACATGGCTATATACAGGGAGTACCAGGTAATACCATGGTTATATACAGGGCATACCAGGTAATAACATGGTTATATACAGGGAGGTAATACCATGGCTATATACAGGGAGTACCAGCTAATACCATGGTTATATACAGGGACAGGATTATCAGACAGTACTAATACATCCCAGACAGGATTATCAGACAGATCTAATATATCTCAGACAGGATTATCAGACAGTACTAATACATCCCAGACAGGATTATCAGACAGATCTAATATATCTCAGACAGGATTATCAGACAGTACTAATACATCCCATACAGGATTATCAGACATATCTAATACATCCCATACAGGATTATCAGACAGATCTAATACATCTCAGACAGGATTATCAGACAGTACGAATACATCCCAGACAGGATTATCAGACAATACTAATACATCTCAGATAGGATTATCAGACAGTACTAATACATCTCAGATAGGATTATCAGACAGTACTAATACATCTCAGATAGGATTATCAGACAGTACTAATACATCTCAGATAGGATTATCAGACAGTACTAATACATCTCAGATAGGATTATCAGACAGTACTAATACATCTCAGATAGGATTATCAGACAGTACTCATACATCTCAGATAGGATTATCAGACAGTACTAATACATCTCAGATAGGATTATCAGACAGTACTAATACATCTCAGATAGGATTATCAGACAGTACTAATACATCTCAGATAGGATTATCAGACAGTACTAATACATCTCAGATAGGATTATCAGACAGTACTAATACATCTCAGATAGGATTATCAGACAGTACTAATACATCCCATACAGGATTATCAGACAGATCTAATACATCTCAGACAGGATTATCAGACAGTACGAATACATCCCAGACAGGATTATCAGACAGTACTAATACATCCCATACAGGATTATCAGACAGTACTAATACATCTCATAGGATTATCAGACAGTACTAATACATCCCAGACAGGATTATCAGACATTACTAATACATCCCATACAGGATTATCAGACAGTACTAATACATCTCATAGGATTATCAGACAGTACTAATACATCTCAGATAGGATTATCAGACAGTACTCATACATCTCAGATAGGATTATCAGACAGTACTCATACATCTCAGATAGGATTATCAGACAGTACTAATACATCTCAGATAGGATTATCAGACAGTACTAATACATCTCAGGCATGATTATCAGACAGTACTAATACATCTTGGAAGGGATTATCAGACAGTACTAATACAGCTCAGACAGGCAGACATATCAGATTCAACAGCCTCTGATTGGATTGGAATTGTCATAGTGACATAGTGATATTAAACGTCTTGCAGTGTACCAGAGTGGACACTAGATGGAGCTCTCAGACCACTATTAGAAAGCCTCCCTCTGGATCCATAGGGTTCATCGCAAATGACACCCTATTCACTATAGTGCACTACTTTTGACCAGAGCCTTGATCAAAAATAGTGTACCGTATAGGAAATAGGGTGCCATTTGTGACGTTCACACTGTCTGCCCGGTCCTGGCCTGTTCCGTGATGTCTGGAACCCTTCTGTCAGGAGAAATCTACGGCTGTGTTCCAGGCTAACTACATTGTAGACACCTGCCAGATCTCATAGCACATATGGATATATGGAGGTGTTTAACATATCAGCTAACCACATCATATGGGTTACCAGGCTTCATCTGGGTCTGGAAAGCTGGTCCTACATGTTACATATCCAGCCATCACCATGTCTTGAGACATCTTTAAAATGTGAAGACATTTTAGACATAAAAATACGTTTTAAGATTGATTTCTGGTTGATTGATTTGACCATGTTTGTGTTGTGGTGATTTGGTGATCACTTAATGTACTAAATATAAGTTTTGACAAACTTCACAAAACAACAGTTTAAAACAATTCAATATCTATTTTCAGAAAAATCATCAACACTTGTGTCTCTCTGTGCTAGGGGAAGGCCATAAGAACACAACTAGCTAATTTTAGTATGCAATTATTTCTCAATAGATGTGATAAATAAATGTGTAGATTAAAATATATGGGCAGTTACAACATGTATAGATTGTAGAATAGATGAGCAATAACTAAATATCCAGATACAGGAGATGGGCTGATTGGAAGCTAAATGTTCAGACTGACGATAGAAATGGGCTGATCAGGGGTACTAAATAGTGGGGTAGGTCGTACCGAGAGAAGGGCTGATCAGGGGTACTAAATAGTGGGGTAGGTCGTACGGAGAGAAGGGCTGATCAGGGGTACTAAATAGTGGGGTAGGCCATACCGAGAGAAGGGCTGATCAGGAGTACTAAATAGTGGGGTAGGCCGTTGATCAGAGGTACTAAATAGTGGGGTAGGCCATACCGAGAGAAGGGCTGATCAAGGGTACTAAATAGTGGGGTAGGCCGTACCGAGAGAAGGGCTGATCAGGGGTGCTAAATAGTGGGGTAGGTCGTACCAAGAGAAGGGCTGATCAGGGGTACTAAATAGTGGGGTAGGTCGTACCGAGAGAAGGGCTGATCAGGGGTACTAAATAGTGGGGTAGGCCGTATGGAGAGAAGGGCTGATCAAGGGTACTAAATAGTGGGGTAGGTCGTACCGAGAGAAGGGCTGATCAGGGGTACTAAATAGTGGGGTAGGTCGTACGGAGAGAAGGGCTGATCAGGGGTACTAAATAGTGGGGTAGGCCGTACCGAGAGAAGGGCTGATCAGGGGTGCTAAATAGTGGGGTAGGCCATACCGAGAGAAGGGCTGATCAGGGGTGCTAAATAGTGGGGTAGGTCGTACCAAGAGAAGGGCTGATCAGGGGTACTAAATAGTGGGGTAGGTCGTACCAAGAGAAGGGCTGATCAGGGGTGCTAAATAGTGGGGTAGGTCGTACCAAGAGAAGGGCTGATCAGGGGTACTAAATAGTGGGGTTGGTCGTACCAAGAGAAGGGCTGATCAGGGGTACTAAATAGTGGGGTAGGTCGTACCGAGAGAAGGGCTGATCAGGGGTACTAAATAGTGGGGTAGGCCGTATGGAGAGAAGGGCTGATCAAGGGTACTAAATAGTGGGGTAGGTCGTACCGAGAGAAGGGCTGATCAAGGGTACTAAATAGTGGGGTAGGCCGTACGGAGAGAAGGGCTGATCAGGGGTACTAAATAGTGGGATAGGCCGTACGGAGAGAAGGGCTGATCAGGGGTACTAAATAGTGGGGTAGGTTGTACGTAGAGAAGGGCTGATCAAGGGTACTAAATAGTGGGGTAGGCCGTACGGAGAGAAGGGCTGATCAAGGGTACTAAATAGTGGGGTAGGTCGTACCGAGAGAAGGGCTGCTCAGGGGTAGTAAATAGTGGGGTAGGCCATACCAAGAGAAGGGCTGATCAGGGATGCTAAATAGTGGGGTAGGCCATACCGAGAGAAGGGCTGATCAAGGGTACTAAATAGTGGGGTAGGCCATACCGAGAGAAGGGCTGATCAGGGGTACTAAATAGTGGGGTAGGCCGTACCGAGAGAAGGGCTGATCAAGGGTGCTAAATAGTGGGGTAGGTCGTACCGAGAGAAGGGCTGCTCAGGGGTACTAAATAGTGGGGTAGGCCGTACCGAGAGAAGGGCTGATCAGGGGTACTAAATAGTGGGGTAGGTCGTACCGAGAGAAGGGCTGATCAGGGGTGCTAAATAGTGGGGTAGGTCGTACCAAGAGAAGGGCTGATCAGGGGTGCTAAATAGTGGGGTAGGTCGTACCAAGAGAAGGGCTGATCAGGGGTGCTAAATAATGGGGTAGGTCGTACCGAGAGAATGGCTGATCAAGGGTACTAAATAGTGGGGTAGGCCATACCGAGAGAAGGGCTGATCATGGGTACTAAATAATGGGAGAGGCTGCTGATCAGGGGTACTAAATAGTGGGGTAGGCCGTACCGAGAGAAGGGCTGATCAGGGGTGCTAAATAGTGGGGTAGGCCATACCGAGAGAAGGGCTGATCAGGGGTACTAAATAGTGGGGTAGGTCGTACCGAGAGAAGGGCTGATCAGGGGTGCTAAATAGTAGGGTAGGTCGTACCGAGAGAAGGGCTGATCAGGGGTGCTAAATAGTGGGGTAGGTCGTACCAAGAGAAGGGCTGATCAGGGGTACTAAATAGTGGGGTAGGTCGTACCAAGAGAAGGGCTGATCAGGGGTGCTAAATAGTGGGGTAGGTCGTACCAAGAGAAGGGCTGATCAGGGGTACTAAATAGTGGGGTAGGCCATACCGAGAGAAGGGCTGATCAGGGGTGCTAAATAGTGGGGTAGGTCGTACCGAGAGAAGGGCTGATCAAGGGTACTAAATAGTGGGGTAGGCCATACCGAGAGAAGGGCTGATCATGGGTACTAAATAATGGGAGAGGCTGCTGATCAGGGGTACTAAATAGTGGGGTAGGCCGTACCGAGAGAAGGGCTGATCAGGGGTGCTAAATAGTGGGGTAGGCCGTACCGAGAGAAGGGCTGATCAGGGGTGCTAAATAGTGGGGTAGGCCATACCGAGAGAAGGGCTGATCAGGGGTACTAAATAGTGGGGTAGGTCGTACCGAGAGAAGGGCTGATCAGGGGTGCTAAATAGTAGGGTAGGTCGTACCGAGAGAAGGGCTGATCAGGGGTGCTAAATAGTGGGGTAGGTCGTACCAAGAGAAGGGCTGATCAGGGGTACTAAATAGTGGGGTAGGTCGTACCAAGAGAAGGGCTGATCAGGGGTACTAAATAGTGGGGTAGGCCGTACGGAGAGAAGGGCTGATCAAGGGTACTAAATAGTGGGGTAGGTCGTACCGAGAGAAGGGCTGATCAGGGGTACTAAATAGTGGGGTATAACACTCATATCTTTACTGATAGATAGCCAGGGGCATGCTCCAACACTCAGACATCTTTACTGATAGATAGCCAGGGGCATGCTCCAACACTCAGATATCTTTACTGATAGATAGCCAGGGGCATGCTCCAACACTCAGATCTTTACTGATAGATAGCCAGGGGCACGCTCCAACACTCAGACATCTTTACTGATAGATAGCCAGGGGCATGCTCCAACACTCAGGTCTTTACTGATAGATATCCAGGGGCACGCTCCAACACTCAGACATCTTTACTGATAGATAGCCAGGGGCATGCTCCAACACTCAGACACCATTTACTGATAGATAGCCAGGGGCATGCTCCAACGCTCAGACATCTTTACTGATAGATAGCCAGGGGCATGCTCCAACACTCAGACATCTTTACTGATAGATAGCCAGGGGCATGCTCCAACACTCAGACATCTTTACTGATAGATAGCCAGGGGCATGCTCCAACACTCAGATCTTTACTGATAGATAGCCAGGGGCATGCTCCAACACTCAGATCTTTACTGATAGATAGCCAGGGGCACGCTCCAACACTCAGACACCATTTACTGATGGATAGCCAGGGGCATGCTCCAACACTCAGATCTTTACTGATAGATAGCCAGGGGCATGCTCCAACACTCAGACATCTTTACTGATAGATAGCCAGGGGCATGCTCCAACACTCAGATCTTTACTGATAGATAGCCAGGGGCATGCTCCAACACTCAGACATCTTTACTGATAGATAGCCAGGGGCATGCTCCAACACTCAGATATCTTTACTGATAGATAGCCAGGGGCATGCTCCAACACTCAGATATCTTTACTGATAGATAGCCTGGGGCACGCTCCAAAACTTAGACATCTTTTTTTTTTTTTAATTTAAATGTACATTTTTTATCCCCTTTTCCCCCCAATTTTGTGGTATCCAATTGTTAGTAGCTACTATCTAAACCCCAGGAAGAGTAGCTGCTGCCTTGGCAGGAACTAACGGGGATCCATAATAAACCCCAGGAAGAGTAGCTGCTGCCTTGGCAGGAACTAACGGGGATCCATAATAAACCCCAGGAAGAGTAGCCGCTGATTTGACAGGAACTAATGGGGATCCATAATAAACCCCAGGAAGAGTAGCTGCTGCCTTGGCAGGAACTAACGGGGATCCATAATAAACCCCAGGAAGAGTAGCTGCTGCCTTGGCAGGAACTAACGGGGATCCATAATAAACCCCAGGAAGAGTAGCTGCTGATTTGACAGGAACTAATGGGGATCCATAATAAACCCCAGGAAGAGTAGTTGCTGCCTTGGCAGGAACTAATGGGGATTCATAATAAACCCCAGGAAGAGTAGCTGCTGCCTTGGCAGGAACTAATGGGGATCCTTAATAAACACCAGGAAGAGTAGCTGCTGATTTGACAGGAACTAATGGGGATCCATTATAAATACAAATACAAATAAAATGGCTTTCTAGCAATGATCAACCAATTTGTAAGAGCTTGAAGAATAAAAAAATAAATCATGTGCAAATATTGTACAATTCAGGAGTGGAAAGCTCTTAGAGACTTACCCAGAAACACTCACAGCTCTTAGAGACTGACCCAGAAAGACCCACAGCTCTTAGAGACTGACCCAGAAAGACTTACAGCTCTTAGAGACTGACCCAGAAAGACTTACAGCTCTTAGAGACTGACCCAGAAAGACTCACAGCTCTTAGAGACTGACCCAGAAAGACTTACAGCTCTTAGAGACTTACCCAGAAAGACACCTGTAATCCCTGCCAAAGGTAATTCTAACAAGTATTGACTCAGGGGTGTGAAAACTATTTCTGTATTTAATTTTCAATACATTTTCCAAAACTTTTAAAGATGTTTTCACTTTGTCATCATGGGGTATTGTGTTTAGAGTGGGTGAGAAAAAAACAATTTAATCCATTTTGAATTCCGTCTGTAACACAATGTGTATTAAGTCAAGGGGTATGAATACTTTCTGAAGGCTCTGTAATGTAATCTATGTCTTACAGCTCTGAGGACAAGGGGTATGAATACTTTCTGAAGGCTCTGTAATGTAATCTATGTCTTACAGCTCTGAGGACAAGGGGTATGAATACTTTCTGAAGGCTCTGTAATGTAATCTATGTCTTACAGCTCAGAGGTACAAGGGGTATGAATACTTTCTGAAGGCTCTGTAATGTAATCTATGTCTTACAGCTCAGAGGACAAGGGGTATGAATACTTTCTGAAGGCTCTGTAATGTAATCTATGTCTTACAGCTCAGAGGACAAGGGGTATGAATACTTTCTGAAGGCTCTGTAATGTAATCTATGCCTTACAGCTCAGAGGACATTGTGGTGAAGCTGACCGGCAGTCAGCTGACGATGGACTACCTGGAAGAGGTTGGTTTTAACGAGCCGATCCTGGTTCTGAAGAAGGACGGTCTGGGGATGTCCATGCCCGCTCCTACCTTCTACATCAATGATGTGGAGAACCATGTTGGTACGTATAGTCCTGTCTCTGTCTACTGCTCTAACAGCTTTAGTAATACCGGAGATGTCCTCTCCTACCTTCTACATGGATGTGGAGAACCATGTTGGTACGTATAGTCCTGTCTCTGTCTACTGCTCTAACAGCTTTAGTAATACTTGGGGATGTCCACGTTCTACATTTCCGTCGGTAAAGACTATGTCTCTAAATAACTCATTGTTTTCCTACTTTACTGATCTCCATCAGATGCTCCCTCCCTCAGATGCTCCCTCCCTCTCTCTCTTTTTAGAAAATGTTTTTGCTGGTGCCAGCGCAAAGCTTTTCATATCACTCAATCCAGTGCGAGGTGCTACGTTGTCTAAATAACTCAAGTGGCTAGTTTGCCTGTCTGTAAAGAGAAGGGCCGGCTGTACGTTGATCATGCTGCTCTGATTGGATAGAGCGATACTGTATATTTCTCCATCCATTCGCTTCATAATTTCACACAATCACTTCTCTTGGCCTGATTCAGTCTGATTATTTATATTACTTCTGCCTCCTGTTAGCCTGATCATTTAGATTACTTCTGCCTCCTGTTAGCCTGATCATTTAGATTACTTCTGCCTCCTGTTAGCCTGATCATTTAGATTACTTCTGCCTCCTATTAAGCCTGATCATTTAGATTACTTCTGCCTCCTGTTAGCCTGATCATTTAGATTACTTCTGCCTCCTGTTAGCCTGATCATTTAGATTACTTCTGCCTCCTGTTAGCCTGATCATTTAGATTACTTCTGCCTCCTATTAGCCTGATCATTTAGATTACTTCTGCCTCCTATTAGCCTGATCATTTAGATTACTTCTGCCTCCTGTTAGCCTGATCATTTAGATTACTTCTGCCTCCTATTAGCCTGATCATTTAGATTACTTCTGCCTCCTGTTAGCCTGATCATTTAGATTACTTCTTCCTCCTATTAACATTTACATATTTACATTTAAGTCATTTAGCAGACGCTCTTATCCAGAGCGACTTACAAATTGGTGCATACACCTTAAGCCTGATCATTTAGATTACTTCTGCCTCCCGTTAGTCTTCTGCCTCCCGTTAGTCTCAGTCGGACGTTCCGACCTGTCTCTCTCGGACGTTCCGACCTGTCTCTCTCGGACGTTCCGACCTGTCTCTCTCGGACGTTCCGACCTGTCTCAGTCGGACGTTCCAACCGGTCTGTCATGTTGAAAAGATGTATCATCATGTGGTAGTTTACTGGTGATGAACACTTCTCCAATCGTTGTTGAGATCTGATATTCCATGCAGCTCTAGAGGAGAGATAGGCCAATGTCATAGTCCTATCATCAACCAATCACATATCTCATGTCCTTTTGGGGTAAATTCCATCTAAACTTGGAGAGGTAGTAATTACTTACAAAAGCGTGCTTCTGATGAAGAGCTACACATAGCAGTATTAGACTGATAGATATCAGCTACACATAGCAGTATTAGACTGATAGATATCAGCTACACATAGCAGTATTAGACTGATAGATATCAGCTACACATAGCAGTATTAGACTGATAGATATCAGCTACACATAGCAGTATTAGACTGATAGATATCAGCTACACATAGCAGTATTAGACTGATAGATATCAGCTACACATAGCAGTATTAGACTGATAGATATCAGCTACACATAGCAGTATTAGACTGATAGATATCAGCTACACATAGCAGTATTAGACTGATAGATATCAGCTACACATAGCAGTATTAGACTGATAGATATCAGCTACACATAGCTGTATTAGACTGATAGATATCAGCTACACATAGCAGTGTTAGACTGATAGATATCAGCTACACATAGCAGTATTAGACTGATAGATATCAGCTACACATAGCAGTATTAGACTGATAGATATCAGCTACACATAGCAGTATTAGACTGATAGATATCAGCTACACATAGCAGTATTAGACTGATAGATATCAGCTACACATAGCAGTATTAGACTGATAGATATCAGCTACACATAGCCGTATTAGACTGAAAGATATCAGCTACACATAGCAGTATTAGACTGATAGATATCAGCTACACATAGCCGTATTAGACTGAAAGATATCAGCTACACATAGCAGTATTAGACTGATAGATATCAGCTACACATAGCAGTATTAGTGTGTTAGGCTCTCCATCCTTATTAGTTGCTCAGTCACTATATTTGTTGCTCCGACACTCAGTCCTGTTTTATGTCCCTTCATTTTTTTTTACATTCCCTGAGATCAACCAGAAATGTTTCCTTGGCCAAATTTTCCCAGATTTTCATAAAACAGCCGCACATGTAGTCTCTTGTTTTTGCACTCGGTGAAAGATTATTCTACCTGCACCTCAATTATGTGATGCCATAGCCCCCACTTCTCACAATGTTCTGAAAAATCATCCTATTATTGTATTTTAAAAATCATCCTATTAGTGTATTTTAATTGTGGTCACCCTATCAACTGTCAATTTACAGATATGATTACAAATACTCGTATCGCCAGGTTGGCCACCCTTGGAGGTTACTACTTTGCTGACAGGAACCAGTAGTACTATGATTTGTCCACCAGAGAGGGGTGCTGTCAGCAGTTTTGATCTCTGCTCACACACAAGTGCTTGTGACTGACACATCTGCTACTACTACTGCTTTCTACTGATCAGCCTAGTTAGCAACACATCTGCTACTTCTCCTTTATACTGAGCAGCCTAGTTAGCAACACATCTGCTACTTCTACTGCTTTATACTGAGCAGCCTAGTTAGCAACACATCTACTACTTCTCCTTTATACTGAGCAGCCTAGTTAGCAACACATCTGCTACTTCTACTGCTTTATACTGAGCAGCCTAGTTAGCAACACATCTGCTACTTCTCCTTTATACTGAGCAGCCTAGTTAGCAACACATCTACTACTTCTACTGCTTTATACTGAGCAGCCTAGTTAGCAACACATCTGCTACTTCTACTGCTTTCTACTGAGCAGCCTAGTTAGCAACACATCTACTACTTCTACTGCTTTATACTGAGCAGCCTAGTTAGCAACACATCTACTACTTCTACTGCTTTATACTGAGCAGCCTAGTTAGCAACACATCTACTACTTCTACTGCTTTCTACTGAGCAGCCTAGTTAGCAACACATCTACTACTTCTACTGCTTTATACTGAGCAGCCTAGTTAGCAACACATCTACTACTTCTCCTTTATACTGAGCAGCCTAGTTAGCAACACATCTACTACTTCTCCTTTATACTGAGCAGCCTAGTTAGCAACACATCTGCTACTTCTACTGCTTTATACTGAGCAGCCTAGTTAGCAACACATCTACTACTTCTACTGCTTTATACTGAGCAGCCTAGTTAGCAACACATCTACTACTTCTACTGCTTTATACTGAGCAGCCTAGTTAGCAACACATCTACTACTTCTCCTTTATACTGAGCAGCCTAGTTAGCAACACATCTACTACTTCTCCTTTATACTGAGCAGCCTAGTTAGCAACACATCTACTACTTCTACTGCTTTATACTGAGCAGCCTAGTTAGCAACACATCTACTACTTCTACTGCTTTATACTGAGCAGCCTAGTTAGCAACACATCTACTACTTCTCCTTTATACTGAGCAGCCTAGTTAGCAACACATCTACTACTTCTCCTTTATACTGAGCAGCCTAGTTAGCAACACATCTGCTACTTCTACTGCTTTATACTGAGCAGCCTAGTTAGCAACACATCTGCTACTTCTCCTTTATACTGAGCAGCCTAGTTAGCAACACATCTACTACTTCTACTGCTTTATACTGAGCAGCCTAGTTAGCAACACATCTGCTACTTCTCCTTTATACTGAGCAGCCTAGTTAGCAACACATCTACTACTTCTACTGCTTTATACTGAGCAGCCTAGTTAGCAACACATCTACTACTTCTCCTTTATACTGAGTACCCTAGTTAGCAACACATCTGCTACTTCTACTGCTTTATACTGAGCAGCCTAGTTAGCAACACATCTGCTACTTCTACTGCTTTATACTGAGCAGCCTAGTTAGCAACACATCTACTACTTCTACTGCTTTCTACTGAGCAGCCTAGTTAGCAACACATCTACTACTTCTACTGCTTTATACTGAGCAGCCTAGTTAGCAACACATCTACTACTTCTACTTTATACTGAGCAGCCTAGTTAGCAACACATCTACTACTTCTACTTTATACTGAGCAGCCTAGTTAGCAACACATCTGCTACTTCTACTGCTTTATACTGAGCAGCCTAGTTAGCAACACATCTACTACTTCTCCTTTATACTGAGCAGCCTAGTTAGCAACACATCTACTACTTCTACTGCTTTATACTGAGCAGCCTAGTTAGCAACACATCTACTACTTCTCCTTTATACTGAGCAGCCTAGTTAGCAACACATCTGCTACTTCTACTGCTTTCTACTGAGCAGCCTAGTTAGCAACACATCTACTACTTCTACTGCTTTATACTGAGCAGCCTAGTTAGCAACACATCTACTACTTCTCCTTTATACTGAGCAGCCTAGTTAGCAACACATCTGCTACTTCTCCTTTATACTGAGCAGCCTAGTTAGCAACACATCTACTACTTCTACTGCTTTCTACTGAGAAGCCTAGTTAGCAACACATCTGCTACTTCTCCTTTATACTGAGCAGCCTAGTTAGCAACACATCTGCTACTTCTACTGCTTTCTACTGAGCAGCCTAGTTAGCAACACATCTGCTACTTCTACTGCTTTATACTGAGCAGCCTAGTTAGCAACACATCTGCTACTTCTACTTTATACTGAGCAGCCTAGTTAGCAACACATCTGCTACTACTACTGCTTTATACTGAGCAGCCTAGTTAGCAACACATCTGCTACTTCTACTGCTTTATACTGAGCAGCCTAGTTAGCAACACATCTGCTACTACTACTGCTTTATACTGAGCAGCCTAGTTAGCAACACATCTGCTACTTCTCCTTTATACTGAGCAGCCTAGTTAGCAACACATCTGCTACTTCTACTGCTTTATACTGAGCAGCCTAGTTAGCAACACATCTGCTACTACTACTGCTTTATACTGAGCAGCCTAGTTAGCAACACATCTGCTACTTCTCCTTTATACTGAGCAGCCTAGTTAGCAACACATCTGCTACTTCTACTGCTTTATACTGAGCAGCCTAGTTAGCAACACATCTACTACTTCTACTGCTTTATACTGAGCAGACTAGTTAGCAACACATCTACTACTTCTACTGCTTTATACTGAGCAGCCTAGTTAGCAACACATCTGCTACTTCTACTGCTTTATACTGAGCAGCCTAGTTAGCAACACATCTGCTACTTCTCCTTTATACTGAGCAGCCTAGTTAGCAACACATCTGCTAGTTCTACTGCTTTATACTGAGCAGCCTAGTTAGCAACACATCTGCTACTTCTACTGCTTTATACTGAGCAGCCTAGTTAGCAACACAACTCACCAACTCACTGCCATTTAAAGACCTGCTCACTATTGATTTTCTTGTGTCTTTAATGTTTTATTAAGTTGCATTTAACTGTTTGTATTAATCACTCCCAGGTCCAGAGGTGGGTGTGGATGTGATAGATGTGACCAAGCAGACTGACAGTAAGATGAAACTCAAAGACTTTGTAGATTACTACTACAGCACCAACAGGAAGAAAGTGTTAAACATTATCAACCTGGAGTTCTCTGACAAAAGGTAGGCACACACCTAAGAGGTACACAGACACGTGTTCTCACGATACACATTGTGTAGCACAACACTTCTCCTGACTTTCTCTGATACAGATCATACTAAACAGTATTTTAATGTCATTATTATTAAACACCATTAAGATGATAATGCTATTATAATATTAATATTAACCCCTATGTATTTTATGGTATGTTTTTTTTATGGTATTGTCGTGGCATGATTTGAATAGTGTTTATTTCTCTGTCTCTCAGAATGGACAGTATAGTGGAGAGCCCTCAGATTGTGCGGAGGTTGTCGTGGGTAGAGAACTACTGGCCAGACGATGCTCTCCTGGGGAAACCTAAAGTCACTAAGTACTGTCTGATCGGTGTTAAAGACAGCTACACTGACTTCCACATCGAGTGTGGAGGGGCCTCCGTATGGTACCACGTACTCAAGGTATGACACGAGTAATCACCTTATTGATGAATTCACTTTATTAAGGTACTGTAATGTAATAATCACCTTATTGATGAATTCACTTTATTAAGGTACTGTAATGTAATAATCACCTTATTGATGAATTCACTTTATTAAGGTACTGTAATAATCACCTTATTGATGAATTCACTTTATTAAGGTACTGTAATGTAATAATCACCTTATTGATGAATTCACTTTATTAAGGTACTGTAATGTAATAATCACCTTATTGATGAATTCACTTTATTAAGGTACTGTAATGTAATAATCACCTTATTGATGAATTCACTTTATTAAGGTACTGTAATGTAATAATCACCTTATTGATGAATTCACTTTATTAAGGTACTGTAATGTAATAATCACCTTATTGATTAATTAACTTTATTAAGGTACTGTAATGTCTGGTACAACATACTCAAGGTTTTAATGTGATTTATTAGGATCCCCCCCATTAGCCGACGCCAATGGTGACAGCTCGTTTTAGTTTTAGCTGGGGGTCTGACACGTAATTAAAAATACATTACAGTCTAAATACTTTACAATTGACATAAATTAACATGTAGTGTGTGTGTGTGTGTGTGTGTGTGTGTGTGTGTGTGTGCATTTCTCAGTTATACATGCATGTCAGTACATACACACAACATACATGCCAGTACATACACACAACATACATGCAAGTACATACACACAACATACATGTCAGTACATACACACAACATACATGCCAGTACATACACACAACATACATGTCAGTACATACACACAACATACATGCCAGTACATACACACAACATACATGCCAGTACATACACACAACATACATGTCAGTACATACACACAACATACATGTCAGTACATACACACAACACAACATACATGTCAGTACATACACACAACATACATGTGTGTCAACATGTGTGTCAGCACTGTGTGTAAGTTGACTATGCAAATAATTTGGAATTTCCAACACATTAAATGTTCTTATAAAGACAAGAAGTGTCACAGTCAGTCTTTCTTCAACTCTTAGCCAATGAGAGACTGGTATGCATAATGGTATGCATAATATTTATATTAGTCCTCTGATTACAATGAAGAGCAAGACGTGTCGCTCTGTTCTGGGCCAGCTGCAGTCTTTCTTAGCAGAACTTGACCATATGACTGGACAATAATCAAGATAAGATAAAACTAGAGCCTGCAGGACTTGCTTTGTGGAGTGTGGTGTCAAAAAAGCAGAGCATCTCTATATTATGGAGAGACCTCTCCCCATCTCTTTATTATGGAGAGACCTCTCCCCATCTCTATATTATGGAGAGACCTCTCCCCATCTCTATATTATGGAGAGACCTCTCCCCATCTCTCTATTATGGAGAGATCTCTCCCCATCTCTATATTATGGAGAGACCTCTCCCCATCTCTTTATTATGGAGAGACCTCTCCCCCTCTCTATATTATGGAGAGACCTCTCCCAATCTCTATATTATGGAGAGACCTCTCCCCATCTCTATATTATGGAGAGACCTCTCCCAATCTCTATATTATGGAGAGACCTCTCCCCATCTCTTTATTATGGAGAGACCTCTCCCCATCTCTATATTATGGAGAGACCTCTCCCCATCTTTATATTATGGAGAGACCTCTCCCCATCTCTATATTATGGAGAGACCTCTCCCAATCTCTATATTATGGAGAGACCTCTCCCCATCTCTATATTATGGAGAGACCTCTCCCCATCTTTATATTATGGAGAGACCTCTCCCCATCTCTATATTATGGAGAGACCACTCCCCATCTCTATATTATGGAGAGACCTCTCCCCATCTCTATATTATGGAGAGACCTCTCCCCATCTCTTTATTATGGAGAGACCTCTCCCCATCTCTATATTATGGAGAGACCTCTCCCAATCTCTATATTATGGAGAGACCTCTCCCCATCTCTATATTATGGAGAGACCTCTCCCCATCTCTTTATTATGGAGAGACCTCTCCCCATCTCTTTATTATGGAGAGACCTCTCCCCATCTCTATATTATGGAGAGACCTCTCCCCATCTCTATATTATGGAGAGACCTCTCCCCATCTCTATATTATGGAGAGACCTCTCCCCATCTATTTATTATGGAGAGACCTCTCCCCATCTCTATATTATGGAGAGACCTCTCCCCATCTCTATATTATGGAGAGACCTCTCCCCATCTCTTTATTATGGAGAGACCTCTCCCCATCTCTTTATTATGGAGAGATCTCTCCCCATCTCTATATTATGGAGAGACCTCTCCCCATCTCTTTATTATGGAGAGACCTCTCCCCATCTCTATATTATGGAGAGACCTCTCTCCATCTCTATATTATGGAGAGACCTCTCTCCATCTCTATATTATGGAGAGACCTCTCCCCATCTCTATATTATGGAGAGACCTCTCCCCATCTCTTTATTATGGAGAGACCTCTCCCCATCTCTTTATTATGGAGAGACCTCTCCCCATCTCTATATTATGGAGAGACCTCTCTCCATCTCTATATTATGGAGAGACCTCTCCCCATCTCTATATTATGGAGAGACCTCTCCCCATCTCTATATTATGGAGAGACCTCTCCCCATCTCTATATTATGGAGAGACCTCTCTCCATCTCTATATTATGGAGAGACCTCTCTCCATCTCTTTATTATGGAGAGACCTCTCCCCATCTCTTTATTATGGAGAGACCTCTCCCCATCTCTATATTATGGAGAGACCTCTCCCCATCTCTTTATTATGGAGAGACCTCTCCCCATCTCTTTATTATGGAGAGACCTCTCCCCATCTCTATATTATGGCGAGACCTCTCCCCATCTCTTTATTATGGAGAGACCTCTCCCCATCTCTTTATTATGGAGAGACCTCTCCCCATCTCTATATTATGGAGAGACCTCTCTCCATCTCTATATTATGGAGAGACCTCTCTCCATCTCTATATTATGGAGAGACCTCTCCCCATCTCTATATTATGGAGAGACCTCTCCCCATCTCTTTATTATGGAGAGACCTCTCCCCATCTCTTTATTATGGAGAGACCTCTCCCCATCTCTATATTATGGAGAGACCTCTCTCCATCTCTATATTATGGAGAGACCTCTCCCCATCTCTATATTATGGAGAGACCTCTCCCCATCTCTATATTATGGAGAGACCTCTCCCCATCTCTATATTATGGAGAGACCTCTCTCCATCTCTATATTATGGAGAGACCTCTCTCCATCTCTATATTATGGAGAGACCTCTCCATCTCTATATTACGGAGAGACCTCTCCCCATCTCTATATTATGGAGAGACCTCTCCCCATCTCTATATTATGGAGAGACCTCTCCCCATCTCTTTATTATGGAGAGACCTCTCCCCATCTCTATATTATGGAGAGACCTCTCTCCATCTCTATATTATGGAGAGACCTCTCTCCATCTCTATATTATGGAGAGACCTCTCCCATCTCTTTATTATGGAGAGACCTCTCCCCATCTCTATATTATGGAGAGACCTCTCCCCATCTGTATATTATGGAGAGACCTCTCCCCATCTCTTTATTATGGAGAGACCTCTCCCCATCTTTATATTATGGAGAGACCTCTCCCCATCTCTATATTATGGAGAGATCTCTCCCCATCTCTATATTATGGAGAGACCTCTCCCCATCTCTATATTATGGAGAGACCTCTCCCCATCTGTATATTATGGAGAGACCTCTCCCCATCTCTATATTATGGAGAGACCTCTCCCCATCTCTATATTATGGAGAGACCTCTCCCCATCTGTATATTATGGAGAGACCTCTCCCCATCTCTTTATTATGGAGAGACCTCTCCCCATCTCTATATTATGGAGAGACCTCTCCCCATCTCTATATTATGGAGAGACCTCTCCCCATCTCTTTATTATGGAGAGACCTCTCCCCATCTCTTTATTATGGAGAGACCTCTCCCCATCTCTTTATTATGGAGAGACCTCTCCCCATCTCTATATTATGGAGAGACCTCTCCCCATCTCTTTATTATGGAGAGACCTCTCCCCATCTCTTTATTATGGAGAGACCTCTCCCATCTCTTTATTATGGAGAGACCACTCCCCATCTCTTTATTATGGAGAGACCTCTCCCCATCTCTATATTATGGAGAGACCTCTCCCCATCTCTATATTATGGAGAGACCTCTCCCCATCTTTATATTATGGAGAGACCTCTCCCCATCTCTTTATTATGGAGAGACCTCTCCCCATCTCTATATTATGGAGAGACCTCTCCCCATCTCTATATTATGGAGAGACCTCTCCCCATCTCTATATTATGGAGAGACCTCTCCCCATCTCTTTATTATGGAGAGACCTCTCCCCATCTCTTTATTATGGAGAGACCTCTCCCCATCTCTATATTATGGAGAGACCTCTCCCCATCTCTATATTATGTAGAGACCTCTCCCCATCTCTATATTATGGAGAGACCTCTCCCCATCTGTATATTATGGAGAGACCTCTCCCATCTCTTTATTATGGAGAGACCTCTCCCCATCTCTATATTATGGAGAGACCTCTCCCATCTCTTTATTATGGAGAGACTTCTCCCCATCTCTATATTATGGAGAGACCTCTCCCCATCTCTATATTATGGAGAGACCTCTCCCCATCTGTATATTATGGAGAGATCTCTACCCATCTCTTTATTATGGAGAGACCTCTCCCCATCTTTATATTATGGAGAGACCTCTCCCCATCTCTATATTATGGAGAGACCTCTCCCATCTCTTTATTATGGAGAGACCTCTCCCCATCTCTATATTATGGAGAGACCTCTCCCCATCTGTATATTATGGAGAGATCTCTACCCATCTCTTTATTATGGAGAGACCTCTCCCCATCTTTATATTATGGAGAGACCTCTCCCCATCTCTATATTATGGAGAGACCTCTCCCATCTCTTTATTATGGAGAGACCTCTCCCCATCTCTATATTATGGAGAGACCTCTCTCCATCTCTATATTATGGAGAGACCTCTCCCCATCTCTATATTATGGAGAGACCTCTCCCCATCTCTATATTATGGAGAGACCTCTCCCCATCTCTATATTATGGAGAGACCTCTCCCCATCTCTTTATTATGGAGAGACCTCTCTCCATCTCTATATTATGGAGAGACCTCTCCCCATCTCTATATTATGGAGAGACCTCTCCCCATCTCTATATTATGGAGAGACCTCTCCCCATCTGTATATTATGGAGAGATCTCTAATCATCTCTATATTATGGAGAGACCTCTCCCCATCTCTATATTATGGAGAGACCTCTCCCCATCTCTATATTATGGAGAGACCTCTCCCCATCTCTATATTATGGAGAGACCTCTCCCCATCTCTATATTATGGAGAGACCTCTCCCCATCTCTATATTATGGAGAGACCTCTCCCCATCTTTATATTATGGAGAGACCTCTCCCCATCTCTATATTATGGAGAGACCTCTCCCCATCTCTTTATTATGGAGAGACCTCTCCCCATCTCTTTATTATGGAGAGACCTCTCCCCATCTCTATATTATGGAGAGACCTCTCTCCATCTCTATATTATGGAGAGACCTCTCCCCATCTCTTTATTATGGAGAGACCTCTCCCCATCTCTTTATTATGGAGAGACCTCTCCCCATCTCTATATTATGGAGAGACCTCTCCCCATCTCTTTATTATGGAGAGACCTCTCCCCATCTCTTTATTATGGAGAGACCTCTCCCCATCTCTATATTATGGAGAGACCTCTCCCCATCTCTTTATTATGGAGAGACCTCTCCCCATCTCTTTATTATGGAGAGACCTCTCCCCATCTCTTTATTATGGAGAGACCTCTCCCCATCTCTATATTATGGAGAGACCTCTCCCCATCTCTATATTATGGAGAGACCTCTCCCCATCTCTATATTATGGAGAGACCTCTCCCCATCTCTATATTATGGAGAGACCTCTCCCCATCTCTATATTATGGAGAGACCTCTCTCCATCTCTATATTATGGAGAGACCTCTCCCCATCTCTATATTATGGAGAGACCTCTCCCCATCTCTATATTATGGAGAGACCTCTCCCCATCTCTATATTATGGAGAGACCTCTCCCCATCTCTATATTATGGAGAGACCTCTCCCCATCTCTTTATTATGGAGAGACCTCTCCCCATCTCTATATTATGGAGAGACCTCTCTCCATCTCTATATTATGGAGAGACCTCTCCCCATCTCTTTATTATGGAGAGACCTCTCCCCATCTCTATATTATGGAGAGACCTCTCCCCATCTCTTTATTATGGAGAGACCTCTCCCCATCTCTTTATTATGGAGAGATCTCTCCCCATCTCTATATTATGGAGAGACCTCTCTCCATCTCTATATTATGGAGAGACCTCTCCCCATCTCTATATTATGGAGAGACCTCTCTCCATCTCTATATTATGGAGAGATCTCTCCCGATCTCTATATTATGGAGAGACCTCTCCCCATCTCTTTATTATGGAGAGACCACTCCCCATCTCTTTATTATGGAGAGACCTCTCCCCATCTCTTTATTATGGAGAGACCTCTCCCCATCTCTTTATTATGGAGAGACCTCTCTCCATCTCTATATTATGGAGAGACCTCTCCCCATCTCTATATTATGGAGAGACCTCTCCCCATCTCTATATTATGGAGAGACCTCTCTCCATCTCTATATTATGGAGAGACCTCTCCCCATCTCTATATTATGGAGAGACCTCTCCCCATCTCTATATTATGGAGAGACCTCTCCCCATCTCTTTATTATGGAGAGACCTCTCCCCATCTCTTTATTATGGAGAGACCTCTCCCCATCTCTATATTATGGAGAGACCTCTCCCCATCTCTATATTATGGAGAGACCTCTCCCGATCTCTATATTATGGAGAGACCTCTCCCCATCTCTTTATTATGGAGAGACCTCTCTCCAGCTTTACAACCATTGAATCTATAGTGCAAAAACAAGTTTTTAGACAAACTGAATCATCAAATTTACATAAGTATTCAGACCCTTCTCTCAGTACTTTGTTGAAGCACCTTTGGCAGTGATTACAGCCTCGTGTCTTCTTGGGTATGACGCTACAAGCTTGGCACACCTGTATTTGGGGAGTTTCTCCCATTCTTCTCTGCAGATCCTCTCAAGCTCTGTCAGGTTGGATGGAGAATGTCACTGTTTGATCAGGTTCAAGTCTGGCTGGACCACAACGGACATTCAGAGACTTGTCCCGAAGCCACTCCTGCGTTGTCTTGTGTGCTTAGGGTCATTGTCCTGTCATTGTCCTGTTGGACAATGGGGTCGTTGTCCTCCCTCATTCCGCGTTCAACGGGAAATGTACACCTTTTCCAATGCACTTCTCAAGGAAGAGTTCTCGAGGTGTATTAGAAAACATTGCTGCGTAGCGAGAATGAAATTAGCCGTAGTATGAATAGGAACGAGTCGTGGACATGTATTCACAAAATGTCTCCGAGTTGGGGTGCTGATCTAGGATCAGTGTTGCCTTTTAGATCACAATGAATAAGATTACATGAACAGGGTCCTAGATCAGCACTGCTACTCTGAAATGCTTTGTGAATACAGGCCTGCTGTTGTAAGGAGCTCTTGTTCTGTCTTGATGTTGTTGTTGTTTCCAGGGAGAGAAGATCTTCTTCCTGATCAAGCCCACGTCAGCTAACCTATCGTTGTACGAGCGCTGGAGGTCCTCAGCCAATCACACAGAGATGTTCTTCGCTGACCAGGTGGACAAGTGTTACAAGTGTACTCTGAAGCAGGGACAGACCCTATTCATACCATCAGGTTAGTGCACTCTGAAGTAGGGACCATCAGGTTAGTGCACTCTGAAGCAGGGACCATCAGGTTAGTGCACTCTGAAGTAGGGACCATCAGGTTAGTGCACTCTGAAGTAGGGACAGACCCTATTCATACCATCAGGTTAGTGTACTCTGAAGTAGGGACCATCAGGTTAGTGCACTCTGAAGTAGGGACCATCAGGTTAGTGCACTCTGAAGTAGGGACCATCAGGTTAGTGCACTCTGAAGTAGGGACAGACCCTATTCATACCATCAGGTTAGTGCACTCTGAAGTAGGGACCATCAGATTAGTGCACTCTGAAGTAGGGACCATCAGGTTAGTGCACTCTGAAGTAGGGACCATCAGGTTAGTGCACTCTGAAGTAGGGACAGACCCTATTCATACCATCAGGTTAGTGCACTCTGAAGTAGGGACAGACCCTATTCATACCATCAGGTTAGTGCACTCTGAAGTAGGGACCATCAGGTTAGTGCACTCTGAAGTAGGGACCATCAGGTTAGTGCACTCTGAAGTAGGGACCATCAGGTTAGTGCACTCTGAAGTAGGGACCATCAGGTTAGTGCACTCTGAAGTAGGGACAGACCCTATTCATACCATCAGGTTACTGCACTCTGAAGTAGGGACCATCAGGTTAGTGCACTCTGAAGTAGGGACAGACCCTATTCATACCATCAGGTTAGTGCACTCTGAAGTAGGGACCATCAGGTTAGTGTACTCTGAAGTAGGGACCATCAGGTTAGTGCACTCTGAAGTAGGGACCATCAGGTTAGTGCACTCTGAAGTAGGGACAGACCCTATTCATACCATCAGGTTAGTGCACTCTGAAGTAGGGACAGACCCTATTCATACCATCAGGTTAGTGCACTCTGAAGTAGGGACCATCAGGTTAGTGCACTCTGAAGTAGGGACCATCAGGTTAGTGCACTCTGAAGTAGGGACCATCAGGTTAGTGCACTCTGAAGTAGGGACCATCAGGTTAGTGCACTCTGAAGTAGGGACCATCAGGTTAGTGTACACTGAAGTAGGGACCATCAGGTTAGTGCACTCTGAAGTAGGGACAGACCCTATTCATACCATCAGGTTAGTGCACTCTGAAGTAGGGACAGACCCTATTCATACCATCAGGTTAGTGCACTCTGAAGTAGGGACAGACCCTATTCATACCATCAGGTTAGTGCACTCTGAAGTAGGGACCATCAGGTTAGTGCACTCTGAAGTAGGGACCATCAGGTTAGTGCACTCTGAAGTAGGGACAGACCCTATTCATACCATCAGGTTAGTGTACTCTGAAGTAGGGACCATCAGGTTAGTGCACTCTGAAGTAGGGACCATCAGGTTAGTGCACTCTGAAGTAGGGACAGACCCTATTCATACCATCAGGTTAGTGCACTCTGAAGTAGGGACCATCAGGTTAGTGCACTCTGAAGTAGGGACAGACCCTATTCATACCATCAGGTTAGTGCACTCTGAAGTAGGGACCATCAGGTTAGTGCACTCTGAAGTAGGGACAGACCCTATTCATACCATCAGGTTAGTGCACTCTGAAGTAGGGACCATCAGGTTAGTGCACTCTGAAGTAGGGACAGACCCTATTCATACCATCAGGTTAGTGTACTCTGAAGTAGGGACCATCAGGTTAGTGCACTCTGAAGGAGGGACCATCAGGTTAGTGTACTCTGAAGTCGGGACCATTAGGTTAGTGCACTCTGAAGTAGGGACCATCAGGTTAGTGTACTCTGAAGTAGGGACCATCAGGTTAGTGTACTCTGAAGTCGGGACCATTAGGTTAGTGCACTCTGAAGTCGGGACCATTAGGTTAGTGTACTCTGAAGTCGGGACCATTAGGTTAGTGCACTCTGAAGTAGGGACCATCAGGTTAGTGTACTCTGAAGTAGGGACCATCAGGTTAGTGTACTCTGAAGTCGGGACCATTAGGTTAGTGCACTCTGAAGTCGGGACCATTAGGTTAGTGCACTCTGAAGTAGGGACCATTAGGTTAGTGCACTCTGAAGTAGGGACAGACCCTATTCATACCATCAGGTTAGTGCACTCTGAAGGAGGGACCATCAGGTTAGTGTACTCTGAAGTAGGGACCATCAGGTTAGTGCACTCTGAAGTAGGGACAGACCCTATTCATACCATCAGGTTAGTGTACTCTGAAGTAGGGACAGACCCTATTCATACCATCAGGTTAGTGCACTCTGAAGTAGGGACCATCAGGTTAGTGCACTCTGAAGTAGGGACAGACCCTATTCATACCATCAGGTTAGTGCACTCTGAAGTAGGGACAGACCCTATTCATACCATCAGGTTAGTGCACTCTGAAGTAGGGACCATCAGGTTAGTGCACTCTGAAGTAGGGACCATCAGGTTAGTGCACTCTGAAGTATGGACAGACCCTATTCATACCATCAGGTTAGTGTACTCTGAAGTAGGGACCATCAGGTTAGTGCACTCTGAAGTAGGGACCATCAGGTTAGTGTACTCTGAAGTAGGGACCATCAGGTTAGTGCACTCTGAAGTAGGGACCATCAGGTTAGTGCACTCTGAAGTAGGGACAGACCCTATTCATACCATCAGGTTAGTGTACTCTGAAGTAGGGACCATCAGGTTAGTGCACTCTGAAGTAGGGACCATCAGGTTAGTGCACTCTGAAGTAGGGACAGACCCTATTCATACCATCAGGTTAGTGCACTCTGAAGTAGGGACCATCAGGTTAGTGCACTCTGAAGTAGGGACCATCAGGTTAGTGCACTCTGAAGTAGGGACCATCAGGTTAGTGCACTCTGAAGTAGGGACCATCAGGTTAGTGCACTCTGAAGTAGGGACCATCAGGTTAGTGCACTCTGAAGTAGGGACCATCAGGTTAGTGCACTCTGAAGTAGGGACCATCAGGTTTTCAATTAGGGACCAGTTAGTGCACTCTGAAGTAGGGACCATCAGGTTAGTGCACTCTGGGAAGTAGGGACCATCAGGTTAGTGCACTCTGAAGTAGGGACCATCAGGTTAGTGCACTCTGAAGTAGGGACCATCAGGTTAGTGCACTCTGAAGCAGGGACCATCAGGTTAGTGCACTCTGAAGTAGGGACCATCAGGTTAGTGCACTCTGAAGTAGGGACCATCAGGTTAGTGCACTCTGAAGTAGGGACCATCAGGTTAGTGCACTCTGAAGTAGGGACCATCAGGTTAGTGCACTCTGAAGTAGGGACCATCAGGTTAGTGCACTCTGAAGTAGGGGCCATCAGGTTAGTGCACTCTGAAGTAGGGACCATCAGGTTAGTGTACTCTGAAGTAGGGACCATCAGGTTAGTGCACTCTGAAGTAGGGACCATCAGGTTAGTGTACTCTGAAGTAGGGACCATCAGGTTAGTTCACTCTGAAGTAGGGACCATCAGGTTAGTGCACTCTGAAGTAGGGACCATCAGGTTAGTGCACTCTGAAGTAGGGACCATCAGGTTAGTGCACTCTGAAGTAGGGACCATCAGGTTAGTGCACTCTGAAGTAGGGACCATCAGGTTAGTGCACTCTGAAGTAGGGGCCATCAGGTTAGTGCACTCTGAAGTAGGGACCATCAGGTTAGTGCACTCTGAAGTAGGGACCATCAGGTTAGTGCACTCTGAAGTAGGGACCATCAGGTTAGTGCACTCTGAAGTAGGGGCCATCAGGTTAGTGCACTCTGAAGTAGGGACCATCAGGTTAGTGCACTCTGAAGTAGGGACCATCAGGTTAGTGCACTCTGAAGTAGGGACCATCAGGTTAGTGCACTCTGAAGTAGGGACCATCAGGTTAGTGCACTCTGAAGTAGGGACAAGAAATCTTCAGACCATCACATCAGAATCAGAAATCTGTTCTGTGCTAGATTTAGTTATTCTCGCAAATCACACCTATTATTATGTTGTCACATTGGGACTAGAATCAGACCTGTTGTCACATTGGGACTAGAATCAGACCTGTTGTCACATTGGGACTAGAATCAGACCTGTTTTCACATTGGGAATAGAATCAGACCTGTTGTCACATTGGGACTAGAATCAGACCTGTTGTCACATTGGGACTAGAATCAGAACTGTTGTCACATTGGGACTAGAATCAGACCTGTTGTCACATTGGGACTAGAATCAGACCTGTTTTCACATTGGGACTAGAATCAGACCTGTTTTCACATTGGGACTAGAATCAGACCTGTTTTCACATTGGGACTAGAATCAGACCTGTTTTCACATTGGGACTAGAATCAGACCTGTTCTGATGTTGTCACATTGGGACTAGAATCAGACCTGTTTTCACATTGGGACTAGAATCAGACCTGTTTTCACATTGGGACTAGAATCAGACCTGTTTTCACATTGGGACTAGAATCAGACCTGTTTTCACATTGGGACTAGAATCAGACCTGTTTTCACATTGGGACTAGAATCAGACCTGTTCTGATGTTGTCACATTGGGACTAGAATCAGACCTGTTTTCACATTGGGACTAGAATCAGACCTGTTCTGATGTTGTCACATTGGGACTAGAATCAGACCTGTTTTCACATTGGGACTAGAATCAGACCTGTTTTCACATTGGGAATAGAATCAGACCTGTTCTGATGTTGTCACATTGGGAATAGAATCAGACCTGTTGTCACATTGGGACTAGAATCAGACCTGTTTTCACATTGGGAATAGAATCAGACCTGTTCTGATGTTGTCACATTGGGACTAGAATCAGACCTGTTTTCACATTGGGACTAGAATCAGACCTGTTTTCACATTGGGACTAGAATCAGACCTGTTCTGATGTTGTCACATTGGGACTAGAATCAGACCTGTTTTCACATTGGGACTAGAATCAGACCTGTTTTCACATTGGGACTAGAATCAGACCTGTTCTGATGTTGTCACATTGGGACTAGAATCAGACCTGTTTTCACATTGGGACTAGAATCAGACCTGTTTTCACATTGGGAATAGAATCAGACCTGTTCTGATGTTGTCACATTGGGACTAGAATCAGACCTGTTTTCACATTGGGACTAGAATCAGACCTGTTCTGATGTTGTCACATTGGGACTAGAATCAGACCTGTTCTGATGTTGTCACATTGGGAATAGAATCAGACCTGTTGTCACATTGGGACTAGAATCAGACCTGTTGTCACATTGGGACTAGAATCAGACCTGTTTTCACATTGGGAATAGAATCAGACCTGTTGTCACATTGGGAATAGAATCAGACCTGTTCTGATGTTGTCACATTGAGAATAGAAGTGTAGAATGTGTGTATACTGTGTTCTGGTCCCAGGTTGGATCATATATTATATTATAGAATGTGTGTATACTGTGTCTGTTTCCAGGTTGGATCATATATTATATTATATAATGTGTATATAATGTGTGTATACTGTGTTCTGGTCCCAGGTTGGATCATATATTATATTATATAATGTGTGTATATAATGTGTGTATACTGTGTCTGTTTCCAGGTTGGATCAACGCAGTTCTGACTCCAGTGTGTGTATATAATGTGTTGGTATGTATATAATGTGTGTATACTGTGTCTGTTTCCAGGTTGGATCAACGCAGTTCTGACTCCAGTGGACACTCTGGCCTTTTCTGGACACTTTGTCCACAACCTGAGTGTTGAGATGCAGATGAGGTGAGCACATCACTAGTATCAATGAGGACCTCCTGTAGCTTAGACTGTAGCTTAGACTGTATCTTAGACTGTATCTTAGACTGCAGCTTAGACTGTAACTTAGACTGTAGCTTAGACTGTAGCTTAGACTGCAGCTTAGACTGTAACTTAGACTGTAGCTTAGACTGTAGCTTAGACTGTAGCTTAGACTGCAGCTTAGACTGTAACTTAGACTGTAGCTTAGACTGTAGCTTAGACTGTAGCTTAGACTGTAGCTTTTAAGGTCAACTGCACTTCCTGATTTGTCCTAGTTTTTAATGAACGCTCATGAAGAAATGCTCATATTGGTCCCATGACTTGAATGGGATTTGTGCTACAAATGCTAAAATGTTAGCATGTGGAAACCGTGCCAGAGAAGCAAAACCAAATCTAGGATTGCTGTCATATCTTGTCCATAGACTGCTTACAGGGTAAGGAAACCAATATGTCATTTTAGGTGAACTATCCCTTTAAATAAAAATAATTTAAAGTGTGGTTTTCCTCCGCAGAGCATATGAGGTGGAGAAGCGTCTGAAGGTCAACTGTCTGACTCCGTTCCCCAACTTTGAGACGGCCTGCTGGTACGTGGGGCGCCACCTGCTGGAGAGGCTCAAAGGTACATCACATGTTATCTTTCTACAACTATTAGGCTTTCAGGTTTGGTTTCAGTCTTCCTCTGCGTTCCTTTTCCTGTGCTTGTGATGCGTTTCCTGTTCCCCTCGTGGTGCTGGTCCGTTTCCTGTTCCTCTAGTGGTGTATAGCGTGTGTCCTTCCTACGGTCTGCTCAGCAGATGAGGAGATGGATACTCTAATATTATTACTGTCATTAAACGTCTGCTTGGCGTCGTTCACAGATGATTATGTTCAAAAGGCCTGGCGCAGTTACAATCACTAGTTCTCTGCTTTCTCTCTGTGTTTGAACTCTTCTCGGCTGGCCGGACAACTCTGTTTACATTTCTACGCTTTGTCTCTCTGTTGTAATATGGCCAGATTGCCTTCTACTGATCACATTGCCAACATACTGTATGGGCTCTGGTCAATAGTTGTGCACTATGTAGGGAATACAGGTATTATCTCTGTGTGTTAGTCAAATCGGGGATTTATTCCATTATTTTCTTATGGAGATGAAATGATCCCCAATTCTACATGACAGAAAATAATTTCCGTTCGTACATTTGTATCATATCTGTTGTCTACGCAATCAGAAAGTTCAGTAATATTGCACCCCGATGAACAGACCTCAGGTAGAGCTGTGCTCCCTAACCTTTACCGCACCTACCCCAGGCCTTACCCCTTCCCACCTGGCCAGGGTTCAATCTACTTTCTCTGCCTCCCTTTGCTTTGCGTTAAGCTACAGCACAGACTGGAATATGTTCTGGGAATCATCCCATGGCATTGAGGAGGGTATCACATCAGACTGGAATATGTTCTGGGAATCATCCCATGGCATTGAGGAGGGTACCACATCAGACTGGAATATGTTCTGGGAATTATCCCATGGCATTGAGGAGGGTACCACATCAGACTGGAATATGTTCTGGGAATCATCCCATGGCATTGAGGAGGGTACCACATCAGACTGGAATATGTTCTGGGAATCATCCCATGGCATTGAGGAGGGTACCACATCAGACTGGAATATGTTCTGGGAATCATCCCATGGCATTGAGGAGGGTATCACATCAGACTGGAATATGTTCTGGGAATCATCCCATGGCATTGAGGAGGGTACCACATCAATCACCGGATTCATTAATAAGGACTTCGGCAACGCAGTCCCCACAGTGACAAACTCAGCAAAAAAAGGACCGTCTTTCAAAGAAAAATGTGTAAAAATCCAAATGACTTCACAGATCTTCATTGTAAAGGGTTTAAACACTGTTTCCCATGTTTGTTCAATGAACCATAAACAATTAATGAACATGAACCAGTAGAACGGTCGTTAAGACACTAACAGCTTACAGACGGTAGGCAATTAAGGTCACAGTTATGAAAACTGTTATGAAGACACTAAAGAGGCCTTTCTACTTTCTACTGATGCTGAAAAACACCAAAAGGAAGATGCTCAGGGTCCCTGCTCATCTGCGTGAACGTGCCTTAGGCATGCTGCAAGCGGTACCGGAGCCCCAAGTCTAGGACCAAAAGGCTCCTTAACAGCTTCTTCGTCCAAGCCATGACTGCTAAACAATTAATCAAATGGCCACCAGATTTTTTACATTCACCCCCTCCGTTTAGTTTTTTACACTGCTGCTACTCACTGTTTATTATCTATGCATAGTCACTTCACTCCGACCTAGATGTAGTAATTACCTCTAACCTGCACCCCTGCACATTGACTCGGTACCGGTACCCCCTGTATATAACCTGCACCCTCGCACATTGACTCGGTACCGGTACCCCCTGTATATAACCTGCACCCCCGCACATTGAATTGGTACCGGTACCCCCTGTATATAACCTGCACCCCGCACATTGACTCGTACCGGTACCCCTGTATATAACCTGCACCCCCGCACATTGACTCGGTACCGGTACCCCCTGTATATAACCTGCACCCCCGCACATTGAATTGGTACCGGTACCCCCTGTATATAACCTGCACCCCCGCACATTGACTCGGTACCGGTACCCCCTGTATATAACCTGCACCCCCGCACATTGAATTGGTACCGGTACCCCTGTATATAACCTGCACCCCCGCACATTGACTCGGTACCGGTACCCCCTGTATATAACCTGCACCCCCGCACATTGACTCGGTACCGGTACCCCCTGTATATAACCTGCACCCCCGCACATTGAATTGGTACCGGTACCCCCTGTATATAACCTGCACCCCCCACATACTACCCCTGCATATAACCTGCACCCCGCACATTGACTCGGTACCGGTACCCCCTGTATATAACCTACACCCCTGCACATTGACTCTGTACCGGTACCCCCTGTATATAGCCTCCACATTGACGCGGTACCGGTACCCCCTGTATATAACCTCCACATTGACTCGGTACCGGTACCACCTGTATATAACCTCCACATTGACTCGGTACCGGTACCCCGTGTATATAACCTGCACCCCCGCACATTGAATTGGTACCGGTACCCCCTGTATATAACCTACACCCCTGCACATTGACTCGGTACCGGTACTCCCTGTATATAACCTATACCCCTGCACATTGACTCGGTACCGGTACTCCCTGTATATAACCTACACCCCTGCACATTGACTCGGTACCGGTACCCCCTGTATATAACCTGCACCCCTGCACATTGACTCGGTACCGGTACCCCCTGTATATAACCTGCACCCCTGCACATTTACTCGGTACCGGTATATAACCTCCACATTGATTCGGTACCGTATATAACCTGCACCCCCGCACATTGACTCGGTACCGGTACCCCCTGTATATAACCTGCACCCCTGCACATTGACTCGGTACCGGTACCCCTGTATATAACCTCCACATTGACTCGGTACCGTACCCCTGTATATAACCTACACCCCGCACATTGACTCTGTACCGGTACCCCCTGTCCACATAACCTACACCCCCTCACATTTACTCGGTACCGGTACCACCTGTATATAACCTCCACATTGACTCGGTACTGGTACCCCGTGTATATAACCTCACACATTGAATTGGTACCGGTACCCCCTGTATATAACCTCCACCCCTGCATTGACTCGGTACCGGTACTCCCTGTATATAACCTATACCCCTGCACATTGACTCGGTACCGGTACTCCCTGTATATAACCTACACCCCTGCACATTGACTCGGTACCGGTACCCCCTGTATATAACCTGCACCCCCGCACATTGACTCGGTACCGGTACCCCCTGTATATAACCAGCACCCCTGCACATTGACTCGGTACCGGTACCCCCTGTACATAGCCTCGTTATTGTTATTTTATGGTGTTGCTTTTCATAATGTTTTTACTTTAGTTTATTTGGTAAATATTTTCTTAACTCTTCTTGAACTTCACCGTTGGTTAAGGGCTTGTAAGTAAACATTTCACGGTTAGGTTTATTCGGTGCATGTGACAAATACATCTTGATTTGATATGATAGAATGCCAGTACTGTGACGAGTTGCTTTACATTCTTAAAAGCCTCCTCCTGCACTGCATGTGCATGTAGAGTCACTCTTGAGCAGGTCGTTGAGGGGTTTGTTGACATTGGCTAGACCCAGTTGGTACCTGCCTAGGTAGTGAATCATACCCAGGATCCTCCTTAGATCAGACACATTTCTTGGAGGCTCCAGCTGGGTAATGGCCTGGATTTTGGCCTCATCAAGACAAATGCCATCCTCGTCAGTATAGTGTCCTAGGTAGTTAAGCCATTTCTGACGCAGTAGACATTTGTCTGGGTTGACCTTCAAACCTGCTTTCTCCAGTGTGTATAGGGTGTTCTGGAGTCTCACTTCCTGATCCGCTGGCGTGTCTGAGTAGAAGTATATCATCAAAAAATGACCACACCTTCTTGGTCCTTCAGGGGCTCTGTCATCTCGCCCCGGAAGATGTCTGGGGAACTAGCGATTCCAAATGGAAGTCTGTATAAATAGTATCTTCCAAAGCTCAGAATGGTAGAGCATGGCGCTTGTAACTGCCTAGTGGGTTCGATTCCCCAGACCACCCATCTGAAAGATGACAACACATGACTGCAGCCAGCTTTGTAAAAGGATATCAAATGGCATATATTTTTTTATATTTTTTTCTCAAAAGTTAGACATGTGGTCAGCTGGTCTCTTGTTCTGCATAGTGGAATCTGCCAGAGGCACACTGGCTGCATCTGAAAGAGATCAACACCTGGGCAGCAGCCAGCTTTGTCAGGATATCATCTATGGTGGATCTCAATGATTTATCCCTTTTCTCTGATTTGTTTAACCACTCAGGCTCCCTATCTCTGTGACATACCCTCAGCTGGTCTTTGTTCTTCCACTTTACCAGGACCTCACCACTCTCTACAGGATCACACCACTCTGTAGGCTCCTGAGAGATCACACTGCTCTGTAGGCTCCCTGATCTCTGAGATCACACCACTCTGTAGGCTCCCTGATCTCTGTGATCACACCACTCTGTAGGCTCCCTGATCTCTGTGATCACACCACTCTGTAGGCTCCCTGATCTCTGTGATCACACCACTCTGTAGGCTCCCTGATCTCTGTGATCACACCACTCTGTAGGCTCCCTGATCTCACCACTCTCTAGGCTCCCTGATCTCTGAGATCACACCACTCTGTAGGCTCCCTGATCTCTGAGATCACACCACTCTGTAGGCTCCCTGATCTCTGTGATCACACCACTCTGTAGTCTCCCTGATCTCTGAGATCACACCACTCTGTAGGCTCCCTGATCTCACCACTCTCTAGGCTCCCTGATCTCTGTGATCACACCACTCTGTAGGCTCCCTGATCTCTGTGATCACACCACTCTGTAGGCTCCCTGATCTCTATGATCACACCACTCTGTAGGCTCCCTGATCTCTGAGATCACACCACTCTGTAGGCTCCCTGATCTCACCACTCTCTAGCACTCTCTAGATCACACCACTCTGCTCCCTGATCTCTGTGATCACACCACTCTGTAGGCTCCCTGATCTCTGTGATCACACCACTCTGTAGGCTCCCTGATCTCTATGATCACACCACTCTGTAGGCTCCCTGTAAAGTGACCCATACTGTTCAGTAGTATCTGTAAAGTTACCCATACAGTCCAGTAGTATCTGTAAAGTGACCCATTCAGTCCAGTAGTATCTGTAAAGTGACCCATACGGTTCAGTAGTATCTGTAAAGTTACCCATACTGTTCAGTAGTATCTGTAAAGTGACCCATACAGTTCAGTAGTATCTGTAAAGTGACCCATACAGTCCAGTAGTATCTGTAAAGTGACCCATACAGTCCAGTAGTATCTGTAAAGTTACCCATACAGTCCAGTAGTATCTGTAAAGTGACCCATACGGTTCAGTAGTATCTGTAAAGTGACACATACAGTTCAGTAGTATCTGTAAAGTGACCCATACAGTTCATTAGTATCTGTAAAGTGACCCATTCAGTCCAGTAGTATCTGTAAAGTGACCCATACGGTTCAGTAGTATCTGTAAAGTGACCCATTCACTCCAGTAGTATCTGTAAAGTGACCCATACGGTTCAGTAGTATCTGTAAAGTGACCCATACAGTTCAGTAGTATCTGTAAAGTGACCCATTCAGTCCAGTAGTATCTGTAAAGTGACCCATTTAGTCCAGTATTATATGTAAAGTGACCCATACAGTTCAGTAGTATCTGAAAAGTGACCCATTCAGTTCAGTAGTATCTGTAAAGTTACCCATACAGTTCAGTAGTATCTGTAAAGTGACCCATACAGTTCAGTAGTATCTGTAAAGTGACCCATACAGTCCAGTAGTATCTGTAAAGTGACCCATTCACTCCAGTAGTATCTGTAAAGTTACCCATACAGTTCAGTAGTATCTGTAAAGTGACCCATTCAGTTCAGTAGTATCTGTAAAGTGACCCATACAGTCCAGTAGTATCTGTAAAGTGACCCATACAGTTCAGTAGTATCTGTAAAGTGACCCATACAGTTCAGTAGTATCTGTAAAGTGACCCATACAGTTCATTAGTATTTGTAAAGTGACCCATTCAGTCCAGTAGTATCTGTAAAGTGACCCATACGGTTCAGTAGTATCTGTAAAGTGACCCATTCAGTCCAGTAGTATCTGTAAAGTTACCCATACAGTTCAGTAGTATCTGTAAAGTGACCCATTCAGTTCAGTAGTATCTGTAAAGTGACCCATACGGTTCAGTAGTAGCTGTAAAGTGACCCATACAGTCCAGTAGTATCTGTAAAGTGACCCATTCACTCCAGTAGTATCTGTAAAGTGACCCATACGGTTCAGTAGTATCTGTAAAGTGACCCCTACAGTTCAGTAGTATCTGTAAAGTGACCCATTCACTCCAGTAGTATCTGTAAAGTGACCCATAGAGTTCAGTAGTATCTGTAAAGTGACCCATAGAGTTCAGTAGTATCTGTAAAGTGACCCATTCACTCCAGTAGTATCTGTAAAGTGACCCATACGGTTCAGTAGTATCTGTAAAGTGACCTATACAGTTCAGTAGTATCTGTAAAGTGACCCATTCAGTCCAGTAGTATCTGTAAAGTGACCCATTTAGTCCAGTAGTATCTGTAAAGTGACCCATACAGTTCAGTAGTATCTGTAAAGTGACCCATTCAGTTCAGTAGTATCTGTAAAGTTACCCATACAGTTCAGTAGTATCTGTAAAGTGACCCATTCAGTTCAGTAGTATCTGTAAAGTTACCCATACAGTTCAGTAGTATCTGTAAAGTGACCCATACAGTTCAGTAGTATCTGTAAAGTGACCCATTCAGTCCAGTAGTATCTGTAAAGTGACCCATTCACTCCAGTAGTATCTGTAAAGTTACCCATACAGTTCAGTAGTATCTGTAAAGTGACCCATTCAGTTCAGTAGTATCTGTAAAGTGACCCATACAGTCCAGTAGTATCTGTAAAGTGACCCATACAGTCCAGTAGTATCTGTAAAGTTACCCATACAGTCCAGTAGTATCTGTAAAGTGACCCATACGGTTCAGTAGTATCTGTAAAGTGACCCATACAGTTCAGTAGTATCTGTAAAGTGACCCATACAGTTCAGTAGTATCTGTAAAGTGACCCATTCAGTCCAGTAGTATCTGTAAAGTGACCCATTCAGTCCAGTAGTATCTGTAAAGTGACCCATACGGTTCAGTAGTATCTGTAAAGTGACCCATTCAGTCCAGTAGTATCTGTAAAGTGACCCATACGGTTCAGTAGTAGCTGTAAAGTGACCCATACGGTTCAGTAGTAGCTGTAAAGTGACCCATACGGTTCAGTAGTATCTTATAAAGTGACCCATACAGTCCAGTAGTATCTGTAAAGTGACCCATTCACTCCAGTAGTATCTGTAAAGTGACCCATACGGTTCAGTAGTATCTGTAAAGTGACCCATACAGTTCAGTAGTATCTGTAAAGTGACCCATTCACTCCAGTAGTATCTGTAAAGTGACCCATTTAGTCCAGTAGTATCTGTAAAGTGACCCATAGAGTTCAGTAGTATCTGTAAAGTGACCCATAGAGTTCAGTAATATCTGTAAATTGACCCATTCACTCCAGTAGTATCTGTAAAGTGACCCATACGGTTCAGTAGTATCTGTAAAGTGACCCATACAGTTCAGTAGTATCTGTAAAGTGACCCATTCAGTCCAGTAGTATCTGTAAAGTGACCCATAGAGTTCAGTAGTATCTGTAAAGTGACCCATACAGTTCAGTAGTATCTGTAAAGTGACCCATACAGTTCATTAGTATCTGTAAAGTGACCCATTCAGTCCAGTAGTATCTGTAAAGTGACCCATACGGTTCAGTAGTATCTGTAAAGTGACCCATACAGTTCAGTAGTATCTGTAAAGTGACCCATTCACTCCAGTAGTATCTGTAAAGTGACCCATTTAGTCCAGTAGTATCTGTAAAGTGACCCATAGAGTTCAGTAGTATCTGTAAAGTGACCCATACGGTTCAGTAGTATCTGTAAAGTGACCCATACAGTTCGGTAGTATCTGTAAAGTGACCCATACAGTTCAGTAGTATCTGTAAAGTGACCCATACGGTTCAGTAGTATCTGTAAAGTGACCCATTCAGTCCAGTAGTATCTGTAAAGTGACCCATACGGTTCAGTAGTAGCTGTAAAGTGACCCATACAGTCCAGTAGTATCTGTAAAGTGACCCATTCACTCCAGTAGTATCTGTAAAGTGACCCATACGGTTCAGTAGTATCTGTAAAGTGACCCCTACAGTTCAGTAGTATCTGTAAAGTGACCCATTCACTCCAGTAGTATCTGTAAAGTGACCCATAGAGTTCAGTAGTATCTGTAAAGTGACCCATAGAGTTCAGTAGTATCTGTAAAGTGACACATTCACTAGTAGTATCTGTAAAGTGACCCATACGTAGTAGTATCTGTAAAGTGACCCATACAGTTCAGTAGTATCTGTAAAGTGACCCATTCAGTCCAGTAGTATCTGTAAAGTGACCCATTTAGTCCAGTAGTATCTGTAAAGTGACCCATACAGTTCAGTAGTATCTGTAAAGTGACCCATTCACTCCAGTAGTATCTGTAAAGTGACCCCTACAGTCCAGTAGTATCTGTAAAGTGACCCATAGAGTTCAGTAGTATCTGTAAAGTGACCCATAGAGTTCAGTAGTATCTGTAACGTGACCCATAGAGTTCAGTAATATCTGTAAAGTGACCCATTCACTCCAGTAGTATCTGTAAAGTGACCCATACGGTTCAGTAGTATCTGTAAAGTGACCCATACAGTTCAGTAGTATCTGTAAAGTGACCCATTCAGTCCAGTAGTATCTGTAAAGTG
Source organism: Oncorhynchus keta (assembly GCF_023373465.1). Taxonomy (NCBI): domain Eukaryota; kingdom Metazoa; phylum Chordata; class Actinopteri; order Salmoniformes; family Salmonidae; genus Oncorhynchus; species Oncorhynchus keta. The sequence continues at coordinate 334,200 of NW_026287935.1, read as the reverse complement.
ACCCATAGAGTTCAGTAGTATCTGTAAAGTGACCCATAGAGTTCAGTAGTATCTGTAAAGTGACACATTCACTCCAGTAGTATCTGTAAAGTGACCCATACAGTTCAGTAGTATCTGTAAAGTGACCCATACAGTTCAGTAGTATCTGTAAAGTGACCCATTCAGTCCAGTAGTATCTGTAAAGTGACCCATTTAGTCCAGTAGTATCTGTAAAGTGACCCATACAGTTCAGTAGTATCTGTAAAGTGACCCATTCACTCCAGTAGTATCTGTAAAGTGACCCCTACAGTCCAGTAGTATCTGTAAAGTGACCCATAGAGTTCAGTAGTATCTGTAAAGTGACCCATAGAGTTCAGTAGTATCTGTAACGTGACCCATAGAGTTCAGTAATATCTGTAAAGTGACCCATTCACTCCAGTAGTATCTGTAAAGTGACCCATACGGTTCAGTAGTATCTGTAAAGTGACCCATACAGTTCAGTAGTATCTGTAAAGTGACCCATTCAGTCCAGTAGTATCTGTAAAGTGACCCATAGAGTTCAGTAGTATCTGTAAAGTGACCCATACAGTCCAGTAGTATCTGTAAAGTGACCCATACAGTTCAGTAGTATCTGTAAAGTGACCCATATAGTCCAGTAGTATCTGTAAAATTAACCATTCAGTCCAGTAGTATCTGTAAAGTGACCCAGTTTCCACCCTGGCCTGTCTGGTTTAGTTACTTTTCAGTGGGGGCATGTTTTTCAGTGTGCTCTAATTATTTTCCTGATATGACACTGCCCCTGTGTCAGTCTTAAAGTCTGTTGTTGTACCTTTTATTTGCAGTTTAACTGTCATCGTTTTAGTCATCAACATCTGTAACTCCCAGGAAATGGAACTCACCCTCTCCTCCTCTCTCGTTGGGTGCTGTAACCTCTTTGACCACGCAGTAGCGACAAACGACTGCGAAATGCCCTAGCTTCCTACAGCTGCGACATTCTTTAGCATTAGCACATCTGTCCTCTTTAGCATGTACCTTACCACATCTGAAGCATCCTGTTCACATTGTGTCATTTTGTTTAATCCCCTTTGTTTTGTCCATTTCTGTGTCTGTTTGTCATTGTGCACCGCTCGTCTGTATGCTACTTCACTGAGCTGTCCCTTGACTTGCTCTGACTGCTTCACAAGCTCTACCGCTTTGTCGAGTGTCAAGTCAGGCATTAGTGGACGCTTCTCTGACATCTCTCTATGATCAACCTGTCCTGGATATTTGAGTTCTTGGCAGTGTTGAAAGGCTTGTAACATCTATCTGGTGTAGGCTTCTGATGTATCCCTCTGGGGTTTCCGTGGGCTTGTGGATGCGTTGATGAAAGCAGGCTCTTTCATGAATAGTGTTCACTTTGGGCACTAACTAATTGTCCAGTTCACCCATAACAATCTCATAATCATTCTGATCCTCCTCCACAGAAGACCTGAATATCTTAAACTTGTTCAGCTTCTTTCCCCTGCGAATAGAGCAGTGTACAGACCTGTAACTATTTTCTGGTGGGTGGGGGAGGCATATGTCTGGGAGAGATGGAAGCAGGGAGGGAGGGAGGCAGGCTGGGAGGGCGAGAGGCAGGCAGGCTGGGAGAGAGGGAGGCTGGCTGGGAGGGAGGGGAGGGAGAGTCATATGTCTGGGAGAGATGGATGGAGGGAGGCAGGCTGGGAGAGAGTGAGGCAGGCAGGCTGGGAGGGAGGCTGGGAGAGAGTGAGGCAGGCAGGCTGGGAGGGAGGGGGAGGGAGAGGCATATGTCTGGGAGAGATGGATGGAGGGAGGGAGGCAGGCAGGCTGGGAGGGAGAGAGGCAGGCAGACAGGCAGGCTGGGAGGGAGGGGGTAGGGAGAGGCATATGTCTGGGAGGGAGGAAGGGAGGGAGGGGCATATGTCTGGGAGAGATGGATGGAGGGAGGCAGGCTGGGAGGGGGAGGGAGGGAGAGGCATATGTCTGGGAGAGGTGGATGGAGGGAGGCAGGCTGGGAGGGCGAGAGGCAGGCAGGCAGGCTGGGAGGGAGAGGCATATGTCTGGGTGGATGGAGGGAGGCAGGGAGGCAGGCAGGCTGGGAGGCAGGCAGGCTGGGAGGGAGGAGGCAGGCAGGCAGGCTGGGAGGGGGAGGGAGAGGCATATTTCTGGGAGAGATGGATGGAGGGAGGGAGGGAAGCAGGCTCGGAGGGAGGGAGGGAGGGAGGCAGGCAGGCAGGCAGGGAAGGAGGGGCATGTGTCTGATTTAAACAGCCTTCAGCTTGCAGTAACATCTTCCAGGAGTTTACTGGTCCAATCAGGTGTTCTGTCAACCAGATTCACTTTCAACAGCTATTTATATTTCCCTGCTGTCTGTGTACGAAATGTATGGTGACCGGGCTCTGAAACGTGATGTGTTTTGATTGGTTAATTAGTTTACTGACAGCAGTTAGGCTAGAGGGAGCCGCTGTCTTACAGTAGAAAGTGTAAGAAAAATGAGTCTACCACTCAGTCGATGTTCTCACAGTGAATGAACAGAATCCAATTAATTTAACCTTTATTTGAACAGTTTGTCCCTTTGAGGTCAAATGACCTGTTTACCAAGAGAGAGCTGTCTAACAATATTCTCTCTTGTTGCAGGTTTACACAAGTCCAACAAGCAACCAGCTGCCTACCTGGTCCACGGAGCGAAGATCATCAACGGAGCTTTTAGAGCTTGGACCAAGAAACAGGTAACGTTTGTTAACTCACCCATCAGTTCCACCTGTACTCCCTAAATCCCACCTTTATAATAATGGACAATATGTCCCGTTGTCCTTCTTTCTTTCCACAGTCTTTAGAGAATAAGCGTCACACAGTCTTATGATGTCCTGTCTACCAATGTCAGCTGCTACTACAGCTACTATCGCTCTGTTGACTGTGTTTCATGTACCGGGTCTCTCCTCCAGGCTCTGTTGACTGTGTTTCATGTACTGTGTCTCTCCTCCAGACTCTGTTGACTGTGTTTCATGTACCGGGTCTCTCCTCCAGGCTCTGCTGACTGTGTTTCATGTACTGGGTCTCTCCTCCAGGCTCTGCTGACTGTGTTTCATGTACCGGGTCTCTCCTCCAGGCTCTGTTGACTGTGTTTCATGTACCGGGTCTCTCCTCAGACTCTGTTGACTGTGTTTCATGTACCGGGTCTCTCCTCCAGACTCTGTTGACTGTGTTTCATGTACCGGGTCTCTCCTCCAGGCTCTGTTGACTGTGTTTCATGTACCGGGTCTCTCCTCCAGGCTCTGTTGACTGTGTTTCTGTACCGGGTCTCTCCTCCAGGCTCTGTTGACTGTGTTTCATGTACCGGGTCTCTCCTCCAGACTCTGTTGACTGTGTTTCATGTACCGGGTCTCCTCCAGGCTCTGTTGACTGTGTTTCAGGCTCTCCTCCAGCTCTGTTGACTGTGTTTCATGTACTGGGTCTCCAGGCTCTGTTCCAGGCTCTGCTGACTGTGTTTCATGTACCGGGTCTCTCCTCCAGGCTCTGTTGACTGTGTTTCATGTACCGGGTCTCTCCTCCAGGCTCTGTTGAGACTCTGGCTCTGACTGTGTTTCATCTGTTGACTGTGTTTCGGGTCTCTCCTCCAGGCTCTGTTGACTGTGTTTCATGTAGGCTCTGGGTCTGTACCGGGTCTCTCCTCCAGGCTCTGTTGACTGTGTTTCATGGCCCTGCTGACTGTGTTTCGGGTCTCTCCTCCAGGCTCTGTTGACTGTGTTTCTGTACCGGGTCTCTCCTCCAGGCTCTGGGTCTCTCCTCCAGGCTCTGTTGACTGTGTTTCATGTACCGGGTCTCTCCTCCAGACTCTGTTGACTGTGTTTCATGTATCGGGTCTGTGTTTCATCCTCCAGGCTCTGTTGACTGTGTTTCATGTACCGGGTCTCTCCTCCAGGCTCTGTTGACTGTGTGTTTTCATGTACTCTCCTCCAGGGTCTGTGTTTCATGTCTGCTGACTGTGTTTCTCCAGGCTCTGTTGACTGTGTTTCATGTAGGCTCTGGGTCTCTCCTCCAGGCTCTGCTGACTGTGTCTTCAGGCTCTGTGACTGTGTTTCATGTACTGGGTCTCTCCTCAGACTCTGTTGACTGTGTTTCATGTACCGGGTCTCTGTTGACTCCTCCAGGCCCTGTTGACTGTGTTTCATGTACTCTCCTCCAGGGTCTCTCCTCCAGGCTCTGTTGACTGTGTTTCTGTACCGGGTCTCTCCTCCAGGCTCTGTTGACTGTGTTTCATGTACCGGGTCTCTCCTCCAGACTCTGTTGACTGTGTTTCATGTATCGGGTCTCTCCTCCAGGCTCTGTTGACTGTGTTTCATGTACCGGGTCTCTCCTCCAGGCTCTGTTGACTGTGTTTCATGTACCGGGTCTCTCCTCCAGGCTCTGTTGACTGTGTTTCATGTACCGGGTCTCTCCTCCAGGCTCTGCTGACTGTGTTTCATGTCTGTTGACCGGGTCTCTCCTCAGACTCTGTTGACTGTGTTTCATGTACCGGGTCTCTCCTCCAGGCCCTGTTGACTGTGTTTCATGTACCGGGTCTCTCCTCCAGGCTCTGTTGACTGTGTTTCTGTACCGGGTCTCTCCTCCAGGCTCTGTTGACTGTGTTTCATGTACCGGGTCTCTCCTCCAGACTCTGTTGACTGTGTTTCATGTACCGAGTCTCTCCTCCAGGCTCTGTTGACTGTGTTTCATGTATCGGGTCTCTCCTCCAGACTCTGTTGACTGTGTTTCATGTACTTGGTCTCTCCTCCAGGCTCTGTTAGAACACGAGGATGAGCTTCCAGAGAACATGAAGCCCACTCAGCTCATCAAGGACCTGGCCAAGGAGATCAGGATCTCAGAGGTATGACCCTACCCTGCTCAGTGCCACCTTGCCCTGTCCTTACCTGCTCTGAACTGATCTATTCTACTGGTCAGGTATCCAATGGTCTGTTGTAGTTGAGAGATACGTAGAGAAAATCTGACATTAACAGTACAGACATCAACTGTATAGGTTAAGTCGGAAGTTTACATACACTTAGGTTGGAGTCATTAAAACTCGATTTTCAACCACTCCACACATTTCTTCTTTAACAAACTATAGTTTTGGCAAGTCGGTTAGGACATCTACTTTGTGCATGACACAAGTAATTTTTCCAACAATTGTTTACAGACAGATTATTTAACTTATAATTCACTGTATCACAATTCCAGTGAGTCAGAAGTTTACTGTGCCTTTAAACAGCTTGGAAAATTCCAGAACATGATGTCATGGCTTTAGAAGCTTCTGATGTCTTAATTTGAGTCAATTGGAGGTGTACCTGTGGATGTATTTCAAGCACTACCTTCAAACTCAGTGCCTCTTTGCTTGACATCATGGGAAAATCTAAAGAAATCAGTCAAGACCTCAGAATAAAAATTATAGATCTCCGTAAGTCTGATTCATCCTTGGGAGCAATTTCCAAACGCCTGAAAGCACTACGTTCATCTGTACAAACAATAGTACGTAGTAGTAAGTATAAACACCATGGAACCACGCAGCCATCATACCTCTCAGGAAGGAGACATGTTCTGTCTCCTAGAGACTAATGTACTTTGGTGCGAAAAGTGCAAATCAATCCCAGAACAGCAGCAAAGTACCTTGTGAAGATGCTGGAGGAAACCGGTACAAAACTATCTATATCCACAGTAAAACGAGTCCTATATCGACAACCTGAAAGGCCGCTCAGCAAGGAAGAAGCCACTGCTCCAAAACCGCCATAAAAAGCTAGACTACAGTTTGCAACTGCACATGGGGACAAAGATCATACTTTTTGGAGAAATGTCCTCTGGTCTGATGAAACAAAAATAGAACTGTTTGGCCATAATGACCATCGTTATGTTTGGAGGAAAAAGGGGGAGGCTTGCAAGCCAAAGAACACCACCCCAACCGTGAAGCACGGGGGTGGCAGCATCATGTTGTGGGGGTGCTTTGCTGCAGGAGGGACTGGTGCACTTCACAAAATAGATGGCATCATGAGGTCGGAAAATGACGTGTATATATTAAAGCAACATCTCAAGACATCAGTCAGGAAGTTAAAGCTTGGTCGCAAATGGGTCTTCCAAATGGACAATGACCCCAAGCATACTTCCAAAGTTGTGGCAAAATTGCTTAAGGACAACAGAGTCAAGGTATTGGAGTGGCCATCACAAAGCCCTGACCTCAATCCTATAGAAAATGTAGGGGCAGAACTGAAAAAGCGTGTGCAATCAAGGAGGCCTACAAACCTGACTCAGTTACACCAGCTCTGTCAGGAGGCCTACAAACCTGACTCAGTTACACCAGCTCTGTCAGGAGGCCTACAAACCTGACTCAGTTACACCAGCTCTGTCAGGAGGCCTACAAACCTGACTCAGTTACACCAGCTCTGTCAGGAGGCCTACAAACCTGACTCAGTTACACCAGCTCTGTCAGGAGGCCTACAAACCTGACTCAGTTACACCAGCTCTGTCAGGAGGCCTACAAACCTGACTCAGTTACACCAGCTCTGTCAGGAGGCCTACAAACCTGACTCAGTTACACCAGCTCTGTCAGGAGGCCTACAAACCTGACTCAGTTACACCAGCTCTGTCTGGAGGCCTACAAACCTGACTCAGTTACACCAGCTCTGTCTGGAGGCCTACAAACCTGACTCAGTTACACCAGCTCTGTCTGGAGGCCTACAAACCTGACTCAGTTACACCAGCTCTGTCTGGAGGCCTACAAACCTGACTCAGTTACACCAGCTCTGTCTGGAGGCCTACAAACCTGACTCAGTTACACCAGCTCTGTCTGGAGGCCTACAAACCTGACTCAGTTACACCAGCTCTGTCAGGAGGCCTACAAACTTGACTCAGTTACACCAGCTCTGTCAGGAGGCCTACAAACTTGACTCAGTTACACCAGCTCTGTCAGGAGGCCTACAAACTTGACTCAGTTACACCAGCTCTGTCAGGAGGCCTACAAACCTGACTCAGTTACACCAGCTCTGTCAGGGGGAATGGGCCAAAATTCACCCAACTTATTGTGGGAAGCTTGTGGAAGGCTACCTGAAACATTTGACCCAAGTTAAACAATTTTAAGGCAATGCTACCAAATACTAATTGAGTGCATGTAAACTTCTAACCCACTGGGAATGTGATGAAAGAAATAAAAGCTTAAATAAATCTCTCTGCTATTATTATGTAATTTCACATTCTTCAAATAAAGTGGTGATCCTAACTGACCCAAGACAGGGAATATTTACTAGGATTAAATGTCAGGAATTGTGAAAAACAGAGTTTAAATGTATTTGGCTAAGGTGTATATACATTTCCGACTTCAACTGTTTCAACTGCATCATGGGTGTTGTAGTGAACTAGGTTATCTGAACTATGTTACTAACTGTCCTATGAACTCATAGCTCAGACTGTGGTCATGGTTCAGAGTGACAGCTCAGACTGTGGTCATGGTTCAGTGTGACAGCTCAGACTGTGATCATGGTTCAGAGTGACAGCTCAGATTGTGGTCATGGTTCAGTGTGACAGCTCAGACTGTGGTCATGGTTCAGAGTGACAGCTCAGACTGTGATCATGGTTCAGAGTGACAGCTCAGACTGTGGTCATGGTTCAGAGTGACAGCTCAGACTGTGGTCATGGTTCAGAGTGACAGCTCAGACTGTGGTCATGGTTCAGAGTGACAGCTCAGACTGTGGTCATGGTTCAGAGTGACAGCTCAGACTGTGGTCATGGTTCAGAGTGACAGCTCAGACTGTGGTCATGGTTCAGAGTGACAGCTCAGACTGTGGTCATGGTTCAGAGTGACAGCTCAGACTGTGATCATGGTTCAGAGTGACAGCTCAGACTGTAGTCATGGTTCAGAGTGACAGCTCAGACTGTGGTCATGGTTCAGAGTGACAGCTCAGACTGTGGTCATGGTTCAGAGTGACAGCTCAGACTGTTGTCATGGTTCAGAGTGACAGCTCAGACTGTGGTCATGGTTCAGAGTGACAGCTCAGACTGTGGTCATGGTTCAGAGTGACAGCTCAGACTGTGGTCATGGTTCAGAGTGAAATTAGAAAAGTGAGTATTTTTGGATAAATTACCATGTCATTGTGTTGTTGTTCAGAATGCGGCTAAAGCCATTAAGAGTGATTTGAGCAGCAAGGCTCCAGTGGAGGAACCCCCTGCTGCCCCATCAGAGCCTGAGGACCCTGCTTCCCCCTCCAGCGTCCCCTCTCCCTCCCCTCCCCTCCGGGAAAAACCAGCTAGGAAGAAGGCCTCCAAGCCACCCAAGCCGCCCAAGATGCCCAAGGCCCCCAAACCTCCCAAGGTCCCCAAAGTGAAGGAGGGAGGGAACAAGAAAGGAAAGAAAGAGAAGGAGGTCCCCCCTCCCCCTCCTCCTCCTCCATCGAAGCCCTCCAGCCTGGCAGCTCTGGAGTCTCACGCTAAGGACATCCTCAGCAAGATGGACCAGCCCAAGAAAGGCAAGATGGGGGGCAAGGTGAGAGCAATAACAACCACAACTTATTCACTTCTAATACCCTGTTTAAAGGGAAACTTAAACATTTTTCAACTTCGTCATCTCCAGCACTACTCCAATATTAACATATGTGAAAATCTAGTCTGTTTCTATGTGTTCTAGTAAAAGGAAGATAAATGTCTAGTAATTGTTTTAGTAATTGTCTTAGTATTCGTCCGATGATGTAATTTAAAAACACTAATTTTTCTTTATCTTTTTTACTATAAAACATTTTCCACATCCACTACCTGTCAAAAGTTTCAGAACATCTACTCATTCAAGGGTTTTTCTTTATTTTTACTATTTTTCTACATCGTAGAATAATAGTGAAGACATCAAAACTATGAAATAACACATAGTAGTGTAGTAACCAAAAAAAATGTTAAACGAATCAAAATGTATTTTAGATTCTTCAAATAGCCACCCTTTGACTTGATGTCAGCTTTGCTTTCTACAATGTAGAAAATAGTACAAATAAAGAAAAACCCTGTATGTTGATGTTGGGGTGGTGCTGGAGATGAAGTTGAACATTTTTAGAAATGTCCCTTTAACCATTATTTACGTGTCGGTCAAGATGGATCAGCCCGAGAGGGGCAAGGCAACCTTGACCATGAATAACATGACTGGACCAGTCGTGCTCTACACCTCTACATCAGGGGTTGTCAACCCTCCTCTTGGAGGGTGTGCAGGCATTTCTCCAACAACTGCTCCCTGCTCCCCCAGGTGGCGAACAACATCCTGAGTATGTCGGGGACCTGTAAGCAGAACGATTTGGAGAAGATTGAGATCCGAGAACAGAACAAGAAACAGGCGGAGGCCAAGTGGAAATATAAGGTACAGTACAGTTTCAGTTGGGTAAGGTACAGTACAGTTTCAGTTGGGTAAGGTACAGAACAGTTTCAGTTGGGTAAGGTACAGTACAGTTTCAGTTGGGTAAGGTACAGAACAGTTTCAGTTGGGTAAGGTACAGAACAGTTTCAGTTGGGTAAGGTACAGAACAGTTTCAGTTGGGTAAGGTACAGAACAGTTTCAGTTGGGTAAGGTACAGAACAGTTTCAGTTGGGTAAGGTACAGAACAGTTTCAGTTGGGTAAGGTACAGAACAGTTTCAGTTGGGTAAGGTACAGTACAGTTTCAGTTGGGTAAGGTACAGAACAGTTTCAGTTGGGTAAGGTACAGAACAGTTTCAGTTGGGTAAGGTACAGAACAGTTTCAGTTGGGTAAGGTACAGAACAGTTTCAGTTGGGTAAGGTACAGAACAGTTTCAGTTGGGTAAGGTACAGAACAGTTTCAGTTGGGTAAGGTACAGTACAGTTTCAGTTGGGTAAGGTACAGAACAGTTTCAGTTGGGTAAGGTACAGAACAGTTTCAGTTGGGTAAGGTACAGTACAGTACAGTTTCAGTTGGGTAAGGTACAGTACAGTTTCAGTTGGGTAAGGTACAGTACAGTTTCAGTTGGGTAAGGTACAGTTTCAGTTGGGTAAGGTACAGAACAGTTTCAGTTGGGTAAGGTACAGAACAGTTTCAGTTGGGTAAGGTACAGAACAGTTTCAGTTGGGTAAGGTACAGAACAGTTTCAGTTGGGTAAGGTACAGAACAGTTTCAGTTGGGTAAGGTACAGAACAGTTTCAGTTGGGTAAGGTACAGAACAGTTTCAGTTGGGTAACAGGTACAGTAACAGTTTCAGTTGGGGTAAGGTACAGAACAGTTTCAGTTGGGTAAGGTACAGAACAGTTTCAGTTGGGTAAGGTACAGAACAGTTTCAGTTGGGTAAGGTACAGAACAGTTTCAGTTGGTTTCAGTAAGGTACAGAACAGTTTCAGTTGGGTAAGGTACAGAACAGTTTCAGTTGGGTACAGAACAGTTTCAGTTGTACAGAACAGTTTCAGTTGGGTAAGGTACAGTACAGTTTCAGTTGGGTAAGGTACAGAACAGTTTCAGTTTCAGAACAGTTTCAGTTGGGTAAGGTACAGTACAGTTTCAGTTGGGTAAGGTACAGAACAGTTTCAGTTGGGTAAGGTACAGTTTCAGTTGGGTAAGGTACAGAACAGTTTCAGTTGGGTAAGGTACAGAACAGTTTCAGTTGGGTAAGGTACAGAACAGTTTCAGTTGGGTAAGGTACAGTTTCACAGTTTTCAGTTGGGTAAGGTACAGAACAGTTTCAGTTGGGTAAGGTACAGAACAGTTTCAGTTGGGTAAGGTACAGAACAGTTTCAGTTGGGTACAGTACAGTTTCAGTTGGGTAAGGTACAGAACAGTTTCAGTTGGGTAAGGTACAGAACAGTTTCAGTTGGGTAAGGTACAGAACAGTTTCAGTTGGGTAAGGTACAGAACAGTACAGTTTCAGTTGGGTAAGGTACAGAACAGTTTCAGTTGGGTAAGGTACAGAACAGTTTCAGTTGGGTAAGGTACAGAACAGTTTCAGTTGGGTAAGGTACAGAACAGTTTCAGTTGGGTAAGGTACAGAACAGTTTCAGTTGGGTAAGGTACAGAACAGTTTCAGTTGGGTAAGGTACAGAACAGTTTCAGTTGGGTAAGGTACAGAACAGTTTCAGTTGGGTAAGGTACAGAACAGTTTCAGGGGTAAGGTACAGAACAGTTTCAGAACAGTTGGGTAAGGTACAGAACAGTTTCAGTTGGGTAAGGTACAGTACAGTTTCAGTTGGGTAAGGTACAGAACAGTTTCAGTTGGGTAAGGTACAGAACAGTTTCAGTTGGGTAAGGTACAGAACAGTTTCAGTTGGGTAAGGTACAGTACAGTTTCAGTTGGGTAAGGTACAGAACAGTTTCAGTTGGGTAAGGTACAGAACAGTTTCAGTTGGGTAAGGTACAGAACAGTTTCAGTTGGGTAAGGTACAGTACAGTTTCAGTTGGGTAAGGTACAGTACAGTTTCAGTTGGGTAAGGTACAGAACAGTTTCAGTTGGGTAAGGTACAGAACAGTTTCAGTTGGGTAAGGTACAGAACAGTTTCAGTTGGGTAAGGTACAGAACAGTTTCAGTTGGGTAAGGTACAGAACAGTTTCAGTTGGGTAAGGTACAGTACAGTTTCAGTTGGGTAAGGTACAGAACAGTTTCAGTTGGGGTACAGAACAGTTTCAGTTGGGTAGAACAGTTTCAGTTGGGTAAGGTACAGAACAGTTTCAGAACAGTTGGGTAAGGTACAGTTTTCAGTTGGGTAAGGTACAGAACAGTTTCAGTTGGGTAAGGTACAGAACAGTTTCAGTTGGGTAAGGTACAGAACAGTTTCAGTTGGGTAAGGTACAGAACAGTTTCAGTTGGGTAAGGTACAGAACAGTTTCAGTTGGGTAAGGTACAGAACAGTTTCAGTTGGGTAAGGTACAGAACAGTTTCAGTTGGGTAAGGTACAGAACAGTTTCAGTTGGGTAAGGTACAGAACAGTTTCAGTTGGGTAAGGTTTCAGTTGGGTAAGGTACAGAACAGTTTCAGTTGGGTAAGGTACAGAACAGTTTCAGTTGGGTAAGGTACAGAACAGTTTCAGTTGGGTAAGGTACAGAACAGTTTCAGTTGGGTAAGGTACAGTACAGTTTCAGTTGGGTAAGGTACAGTACAGTTTCAGTTGGGTAAGGTACAGAACAGTTTCAGTTGGGTAAGGTACAGAACAGTTTCAGTTGGGTAAGGTACAGAACAGTTTCAGTTGGGTAAGGTACAGAACAGTTTCAGTTGGGTAAGGTACAGAACAGTTTCAGTTGGGTAAGGTACAGAACAGTTTCAGTTGGGTAAGGTACAGAACAGTTTCAGTTGGGTAAGGTACAGAACAGTTTCAGTTGGGGTAAGGTACAGAACAGTTTCAGTTGGGTAAGGTACAGAACAGTTTCAGTTGGGTAAGGTACAGAACAGTTTCAGTTGGGTAAGGTACAGAACAGTTTCAGTTGGGTAAGGTACAGAACAGTTTCAGAACAGTTGGGTAAGGTACAGAACAGTTTCAGTTGGGTAAGGTTTCAGTTGGGTACAGAACAGTTTCACAGTTTCAGTTGGGTAAGGTACAGAACAGTTTCAGTTGGGTAAGGTACAGAACAGTTTCAGTTGGGTAAGGTACAGAACAGTTTCAGTTGGGTAAGGTACAGAACAGTTTCAGTTGGGTAAGGTACAGAACAGTTTCAGTTGGGTAAGGTACAGAACAGTTTCAGTTGGGTAAGGTACAGAACAGTTTCAGTTGGGTAAGGTACAGAACAGTTTCAGTTGGGTAAGGTACAGAACAGTTTCAGTTGGGTAAGGTACAGAACAGTTTCAGTTGGGTAAGAACAGTTTCACAGAACAGTTTCAGTTGGGTAAGGTACAGTACAGTTTCAGTTAAGGTACAGGGTAGTTGGGTAAGGTACAGAACAGTTTCAGTTGGGTAAGGTACAGTTTCAGAACAGTTTCAGTTGGGTAAGGTACAGAACAGTTTCAGTTGGGTAAGGTACAGTGGTTGGGTAAGGTACAGAACAGTTTCAGTTGGGTAAGGTACAGAACAGTTTCAGTTGGGTAAGGTACAGAACAGTTTCAGTTGGGTAAGGTACAGAACAGTTTCAGTTGGGTAAGGTACAGAACAGTTTCAGTTGGGTAAGGTACAGAACAGTTTCAGTTGGGTAAGGTACAGAACAGTTTCAGTTGGGAACAGTTTCAGTTGGGTACAGTACAGTTTCAGTTGGGTAAGGTACAGAACAGTTTCAGTTGGGTAAGGTACAGAACAGTTTCAGTTGGGTAAGGTACAGTTGGGGTAAGGTACAGAACAGTTTCAGTTGGGTAAGGTACAGGTTTCAGTTGGGTAGGTACAGTTTCAGTTGGGTAAGGTACAGAACAGTTTCAGTTGGGTAAGGTACAGAACAGTTTCAGTTGGGTAAGGTACAGAACAGTTTCAGTTGGGTAAGGTACAGAACAGTTTCAGTTTCAGTTGGGTAAGGTACAGAACAGTTTCAGTTGGGTAAGGTACAGAACAGTTTCAGTTGGGTAAGGTACAGAACAGTTTCAGTTGGGTAAGGTACAGAACAGTTTCAGTTGGGTAACAGGTACAGAACAGTTTCAGTTGGGTAAGGTACAGAACAGTTTCAGTTGGGTAAGGTACAGAACAGTTTCAGTTGGGTAAGGTACAGAACAGTTTCAGTTGGGTAAGGTACAGAACAGTTTCAGTTGGGTAAGGTACAGAACAGTTTCAGTTGGGTAAGGTACAGAACAGTTTCAGTTGGGTAAGGTACAGTACAGTTTCAGTTGGGTAAGGTACAGAACAGTTTCAGTTGGGTAAGGTACAGAACAGTTTCAGTTGGGTAAGGTACAGTACAGTTTCAGTTGGGTAAGGTACAGAACAGTTTCAGTTGGGTAAGGTACAGTTGGGTAAGGTACAGAACAGTTTCAGTTGGGTAAGGTACAGAAGTTTCAGTTTCAGTTGGGTAAGGTACAGAACAGTTTCAGTTGGGTAAGGTACAGAACAGTTTCAGTTGGGTAAGGTACAGAACAGTTTCAGTTGGGTAAGGTACAGTACAGTTTCAGTTGGGTAAGGTACAGAACAGTTTCAGTTGGGTAAGGTACAGAACAGTTTCAGTTGGGTAAGGTACAGAACAGTTTCAGTTGGGTAAGGAACACAGTTTCAGTTGGGTAAGGTACAGAACAGTTTCAGTTGGGTAAGGTACAGTACAGTTTCAGTTGGGTAAGGTACAGAACAGTTTCAGTTGGGTAAGGTACAGAACAGTTTCAGTTGGGTAAGGTACAGTACAGTTTCAGTTGGGTAAGGTACAGAACAGTTTCAGTTGGGTAAGGGTAAGGTACAGTACAGTTTCAGTTGGGTAAGGGTAAGGTACAGAACAGTTTCAGTTGGGTAAGGTTTCAGTTGGGTAAGGTACAGAACAGTTTCAGTTGGGTAAGGTACAGTACAGTTTCAGTTGGGTAAGGTACAGTCAGTTGGGTAAGGTACAGAACAGTTTCAGTTGGGTAAGGTACAGAACAGTTTCAGTTGGGTAAGGTACAGAACAGTTTCAGTTGGGTAAGGTACAGAACAGTTTCAGTTGGGTAAGGTACAGAACAGTTTCAGTTGGGTAAGGTACAGAACAGTTTCAGTTTTCAGTTGGTAAGGTACAGAACAGTTTCAGTTGGGTAAGGTACAGAAGTTGGGTAAGGTACAGTACAGTTTCAGTTGGGTAAGGTTTCACAGAACAGTTTCAGTTGGGTAAGGTTTCACAGAACAGTTTCAGTTGGTAAGGTACAGAACAGTTTCAGTTGGGTAAGGTACAGTACAGTTTCAGTTGGGTAAGGTACAGAACAGTTTCAGTTGGGTAAGGTACAGAACAGTTTCAGTTGGGTAAGGTACAGTACAGTTTCAGTTGGGTAAGGTACAGAACAGTTTCAGTTGGGTAAGGTACAGAACAGTTTCAGTTGGGTAAGGTACAGAACAGTTTGGGTAAGGTACAGTTGGGTAAGGTACAGTACAGTTTCAGTTGGGTAAGGTACAGAACAGTTTCAGTTGGGTAAGGTACAGAACAGTTTCAGTTGGGTAAGGTACAGTACAGTTTCAGTTGGGTAAGGTACAGAACAGTTTCAGTTGGGTAAGGTACAGAACAGTTTCAGTTGGGTAAGGTACAGTACAGTTTCAGTTGGGTAAGGTACAGAACAGTTTCAGTTGGGTAAGGTACAGAACAGTTTCAGTTGGGTAAGAACAGTTTCAGTTGGGTAAGGTACAGAACAGTTTCAGTTGGGTAAGGTACAGAACAGTTTCAGTTGGGTAAGGTACAGAACAGTTTCAGTTGGGTAAGGTACAGAACAGTTTCAGTTGGGTAAGGTACAGAACAGTTTCAGTTGGGTAAGGTACAGAACAGTTTCAGTTGGGTAAGGTACAGAACAGTTTCAGTTGGGTAAGGTACAGAACAGTTTCAGTTGGGTAAGGTACAGAACAGTTTCAGTTGGGTAAGGTACAGAACAGTTTCAGTTGGGTAAGGTACAGTACAGTTTCAGTTGGGTAAGGTACAGAACAGTTTCAGGGTAAGGTACAGAACAGTTTCAGTTGGGTAAGGTACAGAACAGTTTCAGTTGGGTAAGGTACAGTTTCAGTTGGGTAAGGTACAGTACAGTTTCAGTTGGGTAAGGTACAGAACAGTTTCAGTTGGGTAAGGTACAGAACAGTTTCAGTTGGGTAAGGTACAGAACAGTTTCAGTTGGGTAAGGTACAGAACAGTTTCAGTTGGGTAAGGTACAGAACAGTTTCAGTTGGGTAAGGTACAGAACAGTTTCAGTTGGGTAAGGTACAGTACAGTTTCAGTTGGGTAACAGGTTTCAGAACAGTTTCAGTTGGGTAAGGTACAGAACAGTTTCAGTTGGGTAAGGTACAGTACAGTTTCAGTTGGGTAAGGTACAGAACAGTTTCAGTTGGGTAAGGTACAGAACAGTTTCAGTTGGGTAAGGTACAGAACAGTTGGGTAAGGTACAGTAACAGTTTCAGGTACAGAAGGTAAGGTACAGAACAGTTTCAGTTGGGTAAGGTACAGAACAGTTTCAGTTGGGTAAGGTACAGAACAGTTTCAGTTGGGTAAGGTACAGAACACAGTTTCAGTTGGGTAAGGTACAGAACAGTTTCAGGGGTAAGGTACAGTTTCAGTTGGGTAAGGTACAGTTTCAGCAGTGGGGTAAGGTACAGAACAGTTTCAGTTGGGTAAGGTACAGAACAGTTTCAGTTGGGTAAGGTACAGTACAGTTTCAGTTGGGTAAGGTACAGAACAGTTTCAGTTGGGTAAGGTACAGAACAGTTTCAGTTGGGTAAGGTACAGAACAGTTTCAGTTGGGTAAGGTACAGAACAGTTTCAGTTGGGTAAGGTACAGAACAGTTTCAGTTGGGTAAGAACAGGTACAGAACAGTTTCAGTTGGGTAAGGTACAGACAGTTTCAGTTGGGTAAGGTACAGTTGGGTAAGGTACAGAACAGTTTCAGTTGGGTAAGGTACAGAACAGTTTCAGTTGGGTAAGGTACAGAACAGTTTCAGTTGGGTAAGGTACAGAACACAGTTTCAGTTGGGTAAGGTAGTTGGGTAAGGTACAGAACAGTTTCAGTTGGGTAAGGTACAGAACAGTAGTTGGGTAAGGTACAGAACAGTTTCAGTTGGGTAAGGTACAGAAGTTTCAGTTTCAGTTGGGTAAGGTACAGAACAGTTTCAGTTGGGTAAGGTACAGTTTCAGTTGGGTAAGGTACAGTACAGTTTCAGTAAGGTACAGAACAGTTTCAGTTGGGTAAGGTACAGAACAGTTTCAGTTGGGTAAGGTACAGTAGTTGGGTAAGGTACAGAAGTTTCAGGGGTAAGGTACAGAACAGTTTCAGTTGGGTAAGGTACAGAACAGTTTCAGTTGGGTAAGGTACAGAACAGTTTCAGTTGGGTAAGGTACAGAACAGTTTCAGTTGGGTAAGGTACAGAACAGTTTTCAGTTGGGTAAGGTACAGAACAGTTTCAGTTGGGTAAGGTACAGTACAGTTTCAGTTGGGTACAGAACAGTTTCAGTTGGGTAAGGTACAGGTTTCAGTTGGGTAAGGTACAGAACAGTTTCAGTTGGGTAAGGTACAGAACAGTTTCAGTTGGGTAAGGTACAGTTTCAGTTTCAGTTTCAGTTGGGTAAGGGTACAGAACAGTTTCAGTTGGGTAAGGTACAGTACAGTTTCAGTTGGGTAAGGTACAGTACAGTTTCAGTTGGGTAAGGTACAGAACAGTTTCAGTTGGGTAAGGTACAGAACAGTTTCAGTTGGGTAAGGTACAGAACAGTTTCAGATGCCAATGAGCGTTCACATGGTGTTCTGGAATGTATAGATAACTCTTTTTTTGTAACATATCTTCAAAAAGTTTAACATTTGTGTCAAGTTGGCTGCATGTCCTTTGGCTGGTGGACCATTCTTGTTACACACGGGAAACTTTTGAGCGTTAAAAATCCCAGCAGGGTTGCAGTTCTAGACACAAACCGATGCACCTGGCACCTACTAGCATAACCTGTTCAGAGGCACTTAAATATTGTCTTGCCCATTCTCCCTCTGAATGGCACACACATACGCAATCCATGTCTCAACTGTTTCAAGGCTTAAAAATCCTTCTTTAACCCCGTCTCCTCCCCTTCATCTACACTGATTGAAGTGGATTTAACAGGTGACATCAATAAGGAATCATAGATTTCACCTGGATTCACCTGGTCGGTCTGTCATGGAAAGAGCAGGTGTTCCTAATGTTTAGCACACTCAGTGTATGCTAAGGTCATCACAGACCAGAAAACATATATACCAAGGTCATCTCAGAGTAGATCGATACTCATCGGGGTCATCTCATCAAGGTTATCTCATCGGGGAAGGTCATATAATCAGGGTTATCTCATCAGGGTCATATAATCAGGGTTATCTCATCAGGGTCATCTCATCAGGGTCATCTCACAGTAGATCATCTTCATCAGCCTTACCAGGATCAACACTGGGGCTGAGCCCAAATATTCCAATCATTCAGATTTGATTCCGTTTACTCTGATTTGATTAACCTTTTTGCTGATTTGAGTATTCGGTATATTATTTTAGCAGGCCTCAAATATATACAACAGGAAATGTTGTAATGCTTTAATTGTATGGTCCTGTTAAATTGTTCTACACCCGGTTCTACACCCGGTTCTACACCCTGTTCTACACCTTGTTGTCTGTCCTTCTGCCAGTGTATGACATAAAGTGATCTTTGTTGTTCATGTCCATTACAGAACAGTAAACCAGATTCCTTATTGAAGATGGAAACTGAAGTGCACAAGTTTGAGAGAACGCCACTGTCGGGCAACAAAGACAAGTTTGCCTTTTCAATGACACACAAGAAGTTACTAGGGTAAGCACTGTATACTGGAGCAATGTGGCTCTCACCTGTGTGTGTGTGTGTGTGTGTGTGTGTGTGTGTGTGTGTGTGTGTGTGTGTGTGTGTGTGTGTGTGTGTGTGTGTGTGTGTGTGTGTGTGTGTGTGTGTGTGTGTGTGTGTGTGTGTGTGTGTGTGTGTGTGTGTGTGTGTGTGAGATGCATCTGTCCTTGGAGAGAGTGAGACCTATCCATTGTTAAGGTGAATTCACATCCTTACAATCCTGTTAAGTGTTTTACTCAAAATGGCAGATTATAAACACAGTGGTGTTATAGTAACATGCTATATATGACATCAGCTTAATAAACACAGTGGTGTTATAGTAACATGCTATATATGACATCAGAGCTTAATAAACACTCTGGTGTTATAGTAACATGCTATATATGACATCAGAGCTTAATAAACACAGTGGTGTTATAGTAACATGCTATATATGACATCAGAGCTTAATAAACACAGTGGTGTTATAGTAACATGCTATATATGACATCAGAGCTTAATAAACACTCTGGTGTTATAGTAACATGCTATATATGACATCAGAGCTTAATAAACACAGTGGTGTTATAGTAACATGCTATATATGACATCAGAGCTTAATAAACACAGTGGTGTTATAGTAACATGCTATATATGACATCAGAGCTTAATAAACACAGTGGTGTTATAGTAACATGCTATATATGACATCAGAGCTTAATAAACACAGTGGTGTTATAGTAACATGCTATATATGACATCAGAGCTTAATAAACACTCTGGTGTTATAGTAACATGCTATATATATGACATCAGAGCTTAATAAACACAGTGGTGTTATAGTAACATGCTATATATGACATCAGAGCTTAATAAACACAGTGGTGTTATAGTAACATGCTATATATGACATCAGAGCTTAATAAACACAGTGGTGTTATAGTAACATGCTATATATGACATCAGAGCTTAATAAACACAGTGGTGTTATAGTAACATGCTATATATGACATCAGAGCTTAATAAACACAGTGGTGCTATAGTAACATGCTATATATGACATCAGAGCTTAATAAACACAGTGGTGTTATAGTAACATGCTATATATGACATCAGAGCTTAATAAACAAGGTGGTGTTATAGTAACATGCTATATATGACATCAGAGCTTAATAAACACAGTGGTGTTATAGTAACATGCTATATATGACATCAGAGCTTAATAAACACAGTGGTGTTATAGTAACATGCTATATATGACATCAGAGCTTAATAAACACAGTGGTGTTATAGTAACATGCTATATATGACATCAGAGCTTAATAAACACTCTGGTGTTATAGTAACATGCTATATATGACATCAGAGCTTAATAAACACGGTGGTGTTATAGTAACATGCTATATATGACATCAGAGCTTAATAAACACAGTGGTGTTATAGTAACATGCTATATATGACATCAGCTTAATAAACACAGTGGTGTTATAGTAACATGCTATATATGACATCAGCTTAATAAACACAGTGGTGTTATAGTAACATGCTATATATGACATCAGAGCTTAATAAACACAGTGGTGTTATAGTAACATGCTATATATGACATCAGAGCTTAATAAACACAGTGGTGTTATAGTAACATGCTATATATGACATCAGAGCTTAATAAACACAGTGGTGTTATAGTAACATGCTATATATGACATCAGCTTAATAAACACAGTGGTGTTATAGTAACATGCTATATATGACATCAGAGCTTAATAAACACAGTGGTGTTATAGTAACATGCTATATATGACATCAGAGCTTAATAAACACAGTGGTGTTATAGTAACATGCTATATATGACATCAGAGCTTAATAAACACAGTGGTGTTATAGTAACATGCTATATATGACATCAGAGCTTAATAAACACAGTGGTGTTATAGTAACATGCTATATATGACATCAGAGCTTAATAAACACAGTGGTGTTATAGTAACATGCTATATATGACATCAGAGCTTAATAAACACAGTGGTGTTATAGTAACATGCTATATATGACATCAGAGCTTAATAAACACAGTGGTGTTATAGTAACATGCTATATATGACATCAGCTTAATAAACACAGTGGTGTTATAGTAACATGCTATATATGACATCAGAGCTTAATAAACACAGTGGTGTTATAGTAACATGCTATATATGACATCAGAGCTTAATAAACACAGTGGTGTTATAGTAACATGCTATATATGACATCAGAGCTTAATAAACACAGTGGTGTTATAGTAACATGCTATATATGACATCAGAGCTTAATAAACACAGTGGTGTTATAGTAACATGCTATATATGACATCAGCTTAATAAACACAGTGGTGTTATAGTAACATGCTATATATGACATCAGAGCTTAATAAACACAGTGGTGTTATAGTAACATGCTATATATGACATCAGAGCTTAATAAACACAGTGGTGTTATAGTAACATGCTATATATGACATCAGAGCTTAATAAACACAGTGGTGTTATAGTAACATGCTATATATGACATCAGAGCTTAATAAACACAGTGGTGTTATAGTAACATGCTATATATGACATCAGAGCTTAATAAACACAGTGGTGTTATAGTAACATGCTATATATGACATCAGAGCTTAATAAACACAGTGGTGTTATAGTAACATGCTATATATGACATCAGAGCTTAATAAACACAGTGGTGTTATAATAACATGCTATATATGACATCAGAGCTTAATAAACACAGTGGTGTTATAGTAACATGCTATATATGACATCAGAGCTTAATAAACACTCTGGTGTTATAGTAACATGCTATATATATGATATCAGAGCTTAATAAACACAGTGGTGTTATAGTAACATGCTATATATGACATCAGAGCTTAATAAACACAGTGGTGTTATAGTAACATGCTATATATGACATCAGAGCTTAGTAAACACAGTGGTGTTATAGTAACATGCTATATATGACATCAGAGCTTAATAAACACAGTGGTGTTATAGTAACATGCTATATATGACATCAGAGCTTAGTAAACACAGTGGTGTTATAGTAACATGCTATATATGACATCAGCTTAATAAACACAGTGGTGTTATAGTAACATGCTATATATGACATCAGAGCTTAATAAACACAGTGGTGTTATAGTAACATGCTATATATGACATCAGAGCTTAGTAAACACAGTGGTGTTATAGTAACATGCTATATATGACATCAGAGCTTAATAAACACAGTGGTGTTATAGTAACATGCTATATATGACATCAGAGCTTAGTAAACACAGTGGTGTTATAGTAACATGCTATATATGACATCAGAGCTTAATAAACACAGTGGTGTTATAGTAACATGCTATATATGACATCAGAGCTTAATAAACACAGTGAGACCCTTCTCTGAGTCATAAAGAACCTTCTAGTGGAGATCCTTCTCTGAGTTGTAAATAACCTTCTAGTTCTGATTCATAGAATATATTCTAGTTGGAGACTGTTCTCTGAGTCATAAAGCACCTTCTTGTTGGAGACTCTTCACTGTCAGGAAGCCCCTTCTAGTTGGAGACTCTTCTCATGATTCATAAAGCATCTTCTATTAGGTGACTGTTCTAAGTCATACAGCATCTTCTAGTTTGAGACCCTTTTCTGAGTCATAAAGAACCTTCTAGTTGGAGACTTCTGATTCATAAAGCATCTTCTAGTAGGAGACTGCTCTGATTCATAACGCACCTTCTAGTTGGAGACTCTTCTGATTCATAACGCACCTTCTAGTTGGAGACTCTTCTGATTCATAACGCACCTTCTAGTTGGAGACTCTTCTGATTCATAAAGCACCTTCTAGTAGGAGACTGCTCTCTGACTCATAAAGAACCTTCTAGTTGAAGAAGTCATAAAGCACCTTCTAGTTGAAGAAGTCATAAAGCACCTTCTAGTAGGAGACTGTTCTCTGAGTCATAAAGCACCTTCTAGTAGGAGACTCTTCTCTGAGTCATAAAGAACCTTCTAGTTGAAGAAGTCATAAAGCACCTTCTAGTTGAAGAAGTCATAAAGCACCTTCTAGTAGGAGACTGTTCTCTGAGTCATAAAGCACCTTCTAGTAGGAGACTCTTCTCTGAGTCATAAAGCACCTTCTTGATGAAGACTGTTCTCTGAGTCATAAAGCACCTTCTTGATGAAGACTCTTCTCTGAGTCATAAGGCACCTTCTAGTAGGAGACTGTTCTCTGAGTCATAAAGCACCTTCTAGTAGGAGACTGTTATCTGAGTCATAAAGAACCTTCTTGATGAAGACTCTTCTCTGAGTCATAAAGAACCTTCTTGATGAAGACTCTTCTCTGAGTCATAAAGCACCTTCTAGTAGGAGACTGTTCTCTGAGTCATAAAGAACCTTCTTGATGAAGACTCTTCTCTTAGTCATAAAGCACCTTCTAGTAGGAGACTGTTCTCTGAGTCATAAAGAACCTTCTTGATGAAGACTCTTCTCTTAGTCATAAAGCACCTTCTAGTAGGAGACTGTTCTCTGAGTCATAAACACATTCTTGATGAAGACTCTTCTCTGAGTCATAAAGCACATTCTAGTAGGAGACTGTTCTCTGAGTCATAAAGCACATTCTAGTAGGAGACTGTTCTCTGAGTCATAAAGCACCTTCTAGTAGGAGACTGTTCTCTGAATCATAAAGCACCTTCTAGTAGGAGACTGTTCTCTGAGTCATAAAGCACCTTCTAGTAGGAGACTGTTCTCTGAGTCATAAAGCACATTCTAGTAGGAGACTGTTCTCTGAGTCATAAAGCACCTTCTAGTAGGAGACTGTTCTCTGAGTCATAAAGCACCTTCTAGTAGGAGACTCTTCTCTGAGTCATAAAGCACCTTCTTGATGAAGACTGTTCTCTGAGTCATAAAGCACATTCCAGTCGGAGAATCTTCATTCATAATGCATCTTCTAGTAGGAGACTGTTATCTGAGTCATAAAGCACCTTCTAGTAGGAGACTGTTATCTGAGTCATAAAGCACCTTCTAGTAGGAGACTGTTCTCTGAGTCATAAAGAACCTTCTTGATGAAGACTCTTCTCTGAGTCATAAAGCACCTTCTAGTTGAAGAAGTCATAAAGCACATTCTTGATGAAGACTGTTCTCTGAGTCATAAAGCACATTCCAGTCGGAGAATCTTCATTCATAAAGCACCTTCTAGTAGGAGACTGCTCTGTGTCGTAAAGTATTTTTCCAATTGTAGACACGAGTGTGTCTGTCTGCTCACTCAAACCCTTGTCATTTTCTTGTCTTATGTTGCACCTTCTCCACATTTTCCAGGAATATTCTTTTGATGTTACTAAGTGTATCCAGAGTATTTTCAGATTTCGTTATAAACGAATGTGGAGAAAAGTACAGTAAATGTAAAATGCACATAAAATCCACAGTGTAGTGTTTTGTATTCAGCCTTGGGCCATTGAATAGTTGTGTCCTCAACTTTGGTCTAATCATTTTCCCATTATCTTGAAACTGTTCCCTTTCAATTGCTTCCATGGTTATGCTTTTCATATTTATTCTGGAAGGAAATGTTCAAGTTCCCACCAGTGTAAAGGGTTAATCTGTGTATGTTTCTCTCTCTCTCAGTTCTAAGCTGAAGCCCCAGACTAACTCCAGTGTGTTCAGCTCGTTACAAAACCTAAAAGAGGACAAGGCCAAGCCGGTGAGAGACGAGTACGAGTACGTGTCAGACGAAGGAGAGCTGAAGATTGATGAGTTCCCCATCAGGAGGAAAAAGAGAGACTTATCCTGTGAGTTTTCTGTTTGAAAGTAAATATGACCGTCAGGTAAAATGCCCCACAATTGGCAGCTCAGTGGCTCCAAATACTGCGAATGTTGGCAATTGTTTACCTGAGTCCCCTGGAACATTACCTCAGGACTTGGTGACACACTACCCCCTATTGTTTACCACCTGTCCCTGGTCAATCTAGTCCTAGCGAATATCTACTTTCTATTTGAAAGTCAATACTTCCTTCAGGTAGAATTTACTACGATTGGGCAGCTAAAATGCGCCAAGTTATGCTAATTTATATATTGGCAAAAGATTATATCACACCACTACATATTTCAGCCAAGAAAAGCTATATCAGTTTCTAGCTTTGTATTACATACTTTTTCCACATTTTGTTACTTTACAGCCTTATTTCAAAAACAATTCCTCAGCAATCTACACACAATACCCCATAATGACAAAGCGAAAACAGAAATACCTTATTTACATAAGTATTCAGAGCTTTTGCTATGAGACTCAAAATTGAGCTCAGGTGCATCCTGTTTCCATTGATCCTCCTTCACACAGCCAAGACAACACAGGGGTGGCTTCGGGACAAGTCTCTGAATGTCCTTGGTCCTTGAGTGGCCCAGCCAGAGCCTGGACTTGAACCCGATCTTACATCTCTGGAGAGACTTGAAAATAACTTTGCAGCGACGCTCCCCATCCAACCTGACAGAGCTTGAGAGGATCTCCACAGAAGAATGGGAGAAACTCCCCAAATACAGGTGTGCCAAGCTTGTATGGTCATACCCAAGAAGTCTCAAGTCTGTAATCACTGCCAAAGGTGCTTCAACAAAGTACTGAGTAAAGGGTCTGAATACTTATGTAAATTAGATATTTCAGTTCTCATTTAAATTAGAAAACAGTTGAATCCATTTTAGAATAAGGCTGTAACGTAACAAAATGTGGAAAAAGTCAAGGGGTCTGAATACTTTCCAAAGGCACTGTATGTATTTCTTTGTCACAATACTGCAGTAAATACATCTATTAAAGTTCACCTTAGGTTTATTGAGATTGTGAAAGAGTAGTCCTGACTTCTGATTGGCAAGTTGTTGATTTGACACTCTCTTGTGATTGGATAGTTGTTGATTGACTCTCTCTTCTCTCCCTGCCAGTCCTGTCAAACATCAAAGAAGCAATCCAGCCATCCAAGAAGCCAAAGCTCATCCCCTCTGATGTCAAGGTATGTAAGCTCCTCTCCCAAGGTATGACCTATACTCAAAGTAAAGACCAGTAATAGAATGTCTAACATTCTGTTCACTCAGACCCTTTTCACACTAAATCAAATCAAATAAAATGTTATTGGTCACATACACATATTTAGCAGATGTTATTGCAGGTTTAGCAAAATGCAGTAATACCTAACAATTCACAACAATACACACAGCTAAAAGTAAAATAATGGAATTAAGAAATATATACATATTAAGACGAGCAATGTCGGAGTGGCATTGACTAGAATACAGTATATACATATGAGATGAGTAAAGCAGTATGTAAACATTATTAAAGTTACCAGTGTTCCATTATTAAAGTGACTAGTTAGTAAATACAGTAGAATACAGTATATGCTGGACATATGGGATGAGTAAAGCAGTATGTAAACATTATTAAAGTGACCAGTGTTCCATTATTAAAGTGACCAGTGATTCCATTATTAAAGTGACCAGTGATTCCATTATTAAAGTGGCCAGTGATTCCATGTCTATGTACACAGGGCAGCAGCCTCTATGGTTCAGGGTTGAGTAACCGGGTGGAAGCCGGCTAGTGATGGCTATTTAACAGTCTGATAGCCTTGACATAGAAGCTGTTTTTCAGTCTCTCGGTTCCAGCTTTGATGCACCTGTACTGACCTCGCCTTCTGGATGATAGCGGGGTGAACAGGCAGTGGTTATTAAAGAGGCTGGAGTTGAGTCAGTGTAGAAGCTGTTTTTCAGTCTCTCGGTTCCAGCTTTGATGCACCTGTACTGACCTCACCTTCTGCATGCTGTCCCGTCGGTTTCTGTACAGCACTTTGAGATATCAGCTGATGTAAGAATGGCTATATAAATTCATTTCATTTGATTTATTGGGATGAAAAGGCCGACAGGATACTCTAAATTGTGCAAAAGTTTGGATTTTAGGGGCCGATCCAAATTTCTTCAGCCTCCTGAGGTTGAAGAGGTGTTATTGTGCCTTTTTCACCACACTGTCTGTGTGGGTGGACCATTTCAGTTGGTCAGTGATGTGTACACAGAGGAACTTGAAGCTTTCCACCTTTTCCACTGCTGTCCTGTCGATGTGAATAGGGGCGTGCTCAGTCTGCTGTTTCCTAAAGTCCACGATCAGCTCCTTCGTCTTCTTGACGTTGAAAGGGATGTTATTTTCTTGGCACCACTTGGCCCTCACCTCCTCCTCCCTCGTCATTGTTGGTGATCAGGCCCACTACTGTTTTGTCATCTGTAAACTTTATGATTGAGTTGGAGGCGTGCATGGCCACGCAGTCATGGGTGAACAGGGAGTACAGGAGGGGCGGCCCGCCAGGGGTTCAGACCCAGGGCTCCGAGCTTAATGATGAGCCTGGAGGGGCGGCCCGCCAGGGGTTCAGACCCAGGGCTCCGAGCTTAATGATGAGCCTGGAGGGGCGGCCCGCCAGGGGTTCAGACCCAGGGCTCCGAGCTTAATGATGAGCCTGGAGGGGCGGCCCGCCAGGGGTTCAGACCCAGGGCTCCGAGCTTAATGATGAGCCTGGAGGGGCGGCCCGCCAGGGGTTCAGACCCAGGGCTCCGAGCTTAATGATGAGCTTGGAGGGGCGGCCCGCCAGGGGCTCAGACCCAGGGCTCCGAGCTTAATGATGAGCCTGGAGGGGCGGCCCGCCAGGGGTTCAGACCCAGGGCTCCGAGCTTAATGATGAGCCTGGAGGGGCGGCCCGCCAGGGGTTCAGACCCAGGGCTCCGAGCTTAATGATGAGCTTGGAGGGTACTATGGTGTTGAAGGCTGATGTGTAGCAGCTGTTACGTCCCCCAGTTTCTGTGTTGTTGTGGGTTTCTTACATAGGTATTCCTCTTGTCCAGATGGGATAGGACGGTGTGTAGTGTGATGGCGATTGCATTGTCTGTGGATATATTTGGGCGGAATGTAAATTGAAGTGAGTCTAGGATGTCAGGTAAGGTGAAGGTGATATGATCCTTGACTTGTCTCTCAAAGAACTTCATGATGACAGAAGTGAGTGCTAGTTCATTTAGTTCAGTTACCTTAGTTTTCTTGGGTACAGGAACAATGGTGGACATCTTGAAGCAAGTGAGGACATCAGACTGGGAGAGATTGAATATTTCTCTAAACACACCAGCCAGCTGGTCTGCACATGCTCTGAGGACGCGGCTATGTATTTTGCCTGTTTGATTGCCTTACGGAGGGAATAACTACACTGTTTGAATTCAACCATATTCCCAGTCACCTTGCCATGGTTAAATGCGGTGGTTCTCACTTCCAGTTTTGCACGAATGCTGCCATCTATCCTCGGTTCCTGGTTTGGGTAGGTATTAATAGTCACAGTGGGAGCAACATCCCCTAAACACTTCCTGATGAACTCAGTCTTCGTGTCCTTGTATACCTTATTCTCCAAGGCTACCTGTAACATGTCACGTGATCAAAACAATCTTGAAGCATAGATTCCGATTGGTCAGACCAGCGTTGACTAGACCTTAGCATGGGTACCTCCTGTTTGAGTTTCTTCCTATAGGAAGTGAAGAGCAAAATGGAATTGTGATCTGATTTGCCCAAAGGGAGTGCAGGGGAGGGCCTTGTTGGCATCCCGGAAGGCGGAGTAGCAGTGGTCAAGTGTTTTTCCAGCATGAGGACTACAGTCAATGTGTTGATAGAACTTCAGTAGTCAAGTTGGCTTTGTTAAAATCCCCAGATACAAATAATACCGCCTCCACACCCACCCTAATCAATTTCTTTATTCAAATGTAGGAACTGGGTTCTACAGTTTGAACCCCTGCTGTCTCTGGCTCCACAACCACCCTGCCCGGCCATCTACAGTTGAAGTCGGAAGTTTACATACACTTAGGTTGGAGTCATTAAAACGTGTTTTTCAACCACTCCACATATTTCTTGTTAACAAACTATAGTTTTGGCAAGTCGGTTAGGACATCTACTTAATGCATGACACAAGTCATTTTCCCAACAATTGTTTACAGACAGATTATTTCACTTATAACTCATTGTATCACAATTCCAGTGGGTCAGAAGTTTACATACACTAAATTGACTGACCCACTGGGAATGTGACGAAAGAAATAAAAGCTGAAATAAATCAAATAAATGTACTATTATTCTGACATTTCACATTCCTAAAATAAAGTGGTAATCCTAATTGACAGGGAATTTTTTACTAGGATTAAATGTCAGGAATTGTGAAAAACTGAGTTTAAATGTATTTGGCTAAGGTGTATGTAAACTTCCAACTTCAACTGTATGGTTTCCAGTTTGCACAAGTCCAGTGGAGTTCCTTGACTGCTATCGTGTTATCGGCTTGAGTAGGAATATACACGGCTGTGAATATAACCGAAGATAATTCTCTTGGCAGGTAATACGGTCTGCATTTGATTGTGAGGTATTCTAGGTCATGTGAACAAAAGGACTTCCTGTATGTTATCACGCCATGAGTAGTTAATCATGAAACATACACCACCGCCTTTCTTCTTCCTGGAGAGCTCTTTACTCCTGTCTGTGTGATGTACTGAGAACCCAGCTGGCTGTACGGACTCAAACAGTATAGCCAGAGAGAGCCATGACTCTGTGAAACAGAGTATGTTACAATCCCTGATGTCTCTCTGGAAGGAGATCCTCGCCCTGAGCTCGTCTACGTTATTGTCCAGAGACTGAACATTAGATAGTAATACACTTGGAAGGGGTGGATAGTGTGCACGCCTCCTGAGTCGGACTAGAGGTCCACTCCGAATACCTCTTCTCTGCCAGCAGCGTCTTGGAACAGCCTCTGGGATAAGTTCAATTGCACTGGGGGGTAAGAACTAATTATCCAATTCGGAATATGTCGTATTCCTGCTCGTAATGCGGATGAGTTTTCGTCGCACTCAAATCCAAAAGTTATTTCCGGCTGTATGTAATAACACAAAAAATGTTGGCTAATAATGTAAGAAATAACAAACAAAAAAACGAAATACTGCAAAATTGCTTAGGAGCTAGAAGCAGAGCTGCCATGTCTGTCAGCGCCATCTACCACTACTGAGCCGAGCAGAGCAGTGCTGGACTGGCCTGGTTACACATCCACCATAGTGTCTGGAACTGTGCTGGAAAAGACGATGTGAAAGGAACATATCCGAGCCAGCACAGTACGGTTCAGTTCAGGTCAGCAGGATAGTGTTATCAGGTTCACAGTGTTAACAGGTTCATAGTGTTAATATCAGGTTCATAGTGTTAATATCAGGTTCATAGTGTTCATAACAGGTTCGTAGTGTAAATATCAGGTTCATAGTGTTCATAATAGGTTCATAGGGGTGGCTAAAGTGTTGGACTAGTAACCGGAAGGTTGCAAGTTCAAACCCCCGAGCTGACAAGGTACAAATCTGTCGTTCTGCCCCTGAACAGGCAGTTAACCCACTGTTCCTAGGCCATCATTGAAAATAAGAATTTGTTCTTAACTGAGGTAAAATATTTGTTTTTGTTAATATCAGGTTCATAGTGTTCATAACAGGTGCATAGTGTTAATATCAGGCTCATAGTGTTCATATCAGGTTCATAGTGTTCATATCAGGTTCATAGTGTTAACAGGTTCATAGTGTTACAATTAGGTTCATATTGTTAACAGGTTCATAGTGTTAATATCAGGCTCATAGTGTTCATAGTGTTCATATCAGGTTCATAGTGTTAACAGGTTCATAGTGTTATAATTAGGTTCATATTGTTAACAGGTTCATAGTGTTAATATCAGGTTCATAGTATTATCTGGTTCATAGTGTTAATATCAGGTTCATAGTGTTAATATCAGGTTCATAGTGTTATTATCAGGTTCATAGTGTTATTATCAGGTTCATAGTGTTATTATCAGGTTCATAGTGTTCATAACAGGTTCATAGTGTTAATATTAGGTTCATAGTGTTAATATCAGGTTCATAGTGTTCATAACAGGTTCATAGTGTTAATATTAGGTTCATAGTGTTATTATCAGGGTCATAGTGTTATTATCAGGTTCATAGTGTTAATATCAGGTTCATAGTGTTATTATCAGGTTCATAGTGTTAAAACCGGGTTCATAGTGCTAATAGCAGGTTCATAGTGTTAATATCAGGCTCATAGTGTTAATATCAGGGTCATAGTGTTCATTTCAGGTTCACAGTGTTATTATCAGGTTCATAGTGTTAACAGGTTCATAGTGTTAATATCAGGTTCATAGTGTTAACAGGTGCATAGTGTTATAATTAGGTTCATAGTGTTATAATTAGGTTCATAGCGTTAACAGGCTCATAGTGTTAATATCAGGCTCATAGTGTTCATATCAGGTTCATTGTGTTCATATCAGGTTCATTGTGTTCATATCAGGTTCATAGTGTTATAATTAGGTTCATAGTGTTAACAGGTTCATAGTGTTATAATTAGGTTCATATTGTTAACAGGTTCATAAAGTTAATATCAGGTTCATAGTGTTCATATCAG